>NW_021770833.1:0-513 GCF_005508785.2 Acyrthosiphon pisum | reverse complement strand
TCCACTCAGAATCTAAAATTACGGGAAATAGTTAACAGTTTTCAGCATTACAATTGAGGTTATTAAGTATGTATCACTAATAGATCTGATAACTTTGAATTCAATGACAAATCAAATCAAGGAAAAACGATTCCGAGCAAAGGCATCTGTCAGACTATTATTATATAAACATATTGCTATTAATTATTATGTGATTTATTTTAATACTTGTAATACAGCATTAACTATAAATATGGTATAGCCTAAAATTGAAGTTAACCCTAAATAAACTATCTAACATTCACTTTCCTACCAGCAAAGATTTTGACGTTGAAAATCAATGAATTTTCTCTATAGATGGTTTAAAAAAAATATTATCAGATACCTAATCAATATATTAATTGTTTTGGTCAGAAACTAATTAGTTTATACAAGATTGATTGGTGAATTCATTTTTTTTTAAATTTCATGTTGACTAAAGAATAGGTTATTAATGGTAGTTCGAAGAAAAAAATTTATTTACTTGGACACAAT
>NW_021770832.1:805-3309 GCF_005508785.2 Acyrthosiphon pisum | reverse complement strand
TGTACATTTTGCGGTGAAATCAAAAGGTATTTATTGTGCGCGTTTTTAATTTTACACGAAAAATATCGATTATAATATATTATACTATTTAATAAAGTTACAGACGATTTTAGATGGGGAGAGCTATCTTGAAGCAAAGAACGCGGCGAAGAACTCGCACCCATTGCCCTTATGCTGTAATAATAAAGATTTTTTGTACTTACTTTTATCGCCGCACTTTCCACCGCCGGTTTTGCGACTGCCCAGCCACAAATTAAATGATGGTATAATATCTTGGTTTGGTGGTACCATTGATGCACATCCGCCTATTTCCGGCGCTATAGTACCCAACACCGTTACGTTAAAGATGTTGTCCGGGTGTCCAAATGGTGGACAGGAATCACGGTGTCTGTCAGATAACATTTCTGAGAAAAGATGACAAATACAACATTTAAATTAAATGAACTGTATTACACTGCTCGTATTCAAAATTGTTATTGCACGTTAATGCGTATATATATATATATATATAGCCGTCTATAAGCGAGATGATTATAGGTTCTACCTAGGTTTTAATAATGTAGCTAATATAGGTATTAGCGAAGAATCATCGTTGAGCGGGTCAAAATGCACATGAATATTTCAATCGATACTTCTGATAGGGATGGTGAACACGCTCACAATACAGTAGATATGCACATTACTTTTCACCTTGGTCAACACATTATCATTTCAATACAATGATTCGGGCGACTGACCTCGTCATAATGATAAGTGATAACCATAGTCATATATTGTGCTTAGATGTTTAAGCCTGATAAATAGGTACCTATATAAATATATACAAATCGATAACAGCTGAAAATGGTTTTCTTGAATCAATTATATTATTATCGTGATAATCAAATTTTAAAAGCATTATTCATACATCAGTTAACACAGTTAAGTAACCAAAACATAGTTGATGAGTTGTACAATGACGTATAATAATATATACATTATACATACGCAATAAGTTCGCAAACATAAAACAACGACAAATTGGCGCCGTTGTATTTACGTGACACGCGCTGTAAGTCGTGACATTATTATTAAATAATTTGAATTTGTTTTCTAGTCATTTTTTCTTAGAAAAAATTACTTAATTACTTAATTTAGTAATCGGTAGAGTTGTTTGAATATTTTTTCTGCAGTTACAGCTAATATTTTTTAAGTTAATATCATATTTAAGTTTTTTACGAGGTGACCACTTTTGAACAGTACGCAGTTTCAGCATAATCAAAAAACAAGATGTTATCATTAATAAACAATTTATATATAATAATACAATATATCGCACAGTGTTATAGTTCAAAAATTAAGCTGGACCACGTGGTACAATTAGTTTTATATCCGACAGACAATAAAATTATTATTAGTACCTACGCGCCTGCGGTGATTATTACAGATGAAAATGAATTGAACTGCGAGGGCACAGGCCAAAAATAATTATTTTAGAATATATTGATAAAAATAACGATGGAACGATTATATTATAATATAAGACTGGGTCGGAAATTTGAGTATAAAACGAGTATACCTAATAAAATGATTATTGTAATGAATTTATTTAACATAATTTATTTTTGTGGAGCGATAGATTAAAATACGATAATATAGACTACCTATAGGTAGATGCGCGCATAAGTGTTAATAAAAATGAATAAAAATAAATAATAAATATTTACACGTGACATAAGTACCTATTTAAGTGCGATTTGACAGTTATTATTTTTTTCAAGGTTTTATTTTATTATTTTAATTTACTCCAAAGTACCGATACGGATGATTGCAATATTTTACGTATAAATAAATTATACACATTACATACAAATACCTATCTAATATTAACTTAAAAATAAAAACCACTAAGTAAGTACTGCTAATATTTTCTGCACATATTATTATTATTATTACCATTATTATCATAATGGCATAATCAAGCCCCAAAAAGAGCCATGTTCCGCATTTTTAGCCGAAATTCTCTCGATTGATAAAAAATGTTGTATTCGCCCTGCCTGACACAAAGCATTGACTAACGCGATTGATATGTATATAATATCAAAATATGTAATTGTTAGGTCATGTTGGTTTTTATATATACCTTACTGTAAATTCAAATTATTTTGTTCATGAATAAAGTACTCAAAAATTAATGAAAGCAAAATCATTAAAATTACAATATATATGTGGCTGTATATGGAAAATATATAAGTAGTTCTATGTTTTTCTATATATATAAACAACTATTCATTTGCGTTGTTGTCTCGTACATAGTTTATATGATGACTTTAAAATCTAATTAGGTATTTAATGCGATAATCCTAAACGATAAAATCTTTTCTTACCTACAATCACCATATTTAAAATTTAGGGCTGTTCGATTATTTCGATTAATCGATTATTACGACGATTATTATTTTCATCGATTATTTTACAGTTTTCATAAAATTCGATTAATCGCCAAATAATCTAAATTCGATTAA
>NW_021770832.1:0-705 GCF_005508785.2 Acyrthosiphon pisum | reverse complement strand
TCAATTAATCGAATTTCCGATTAATCAAATAATCAAATAATCGAATTTTTCGAATAAACAAGATGATTAATCGTTATTTTGACGGTTTGAATGAACTTCTATTTTTAGCACTTGGGGAATTTTTTACTCTATTCCATTTTGAGTGGGTCTGTGTTTACTTTATGCCAACACACTAATCTTCATTAAAAAAATCGATTAATCCGTTAATCAGTCATTAAAAAAAAAATCGATTAATCGTTTATTCAGTCACTAAAAAAATCGGTGATCGATTAATCAGTCGTTATAAAATCGATTTTTGGTTTGATTATTAATTTTCGATTAATCGAAATAATCGATAAAATGTGAAATTATAATAATCGAGTGGTAAAACAATTAATCGAACAGCCCTATTATAGCGTGCAATTACTTATTAGGGATGACGTGTTTCTTTTTATATATCTCAATATTACAATATTAATGATACTTGTTAGGTACGTAAGTAAAGTACGTAAGAAGTAATTAATACAATACAATTGTAATTACAATGCATCTACTTATATAATTATATTATCTATATTATATGGCTGTATATGGAAGTATATTGGTACTATAATATACGCCTGATCGTTCTATATATCACCTTTACGGAGGCCATAATGTAGTATGAGATTTGATTTGAAAAGAATTAGAGAAACGATAAATGCATAAAGCGGCGACATAATTATG
>NW_021770831.1:10676-11803 GCF_005508785.2 Acyrthosiphon pisum | reverse complement strand
TTGATTCGAATAAATTATGAATGAATTGAAGAACCATATTTTACAGTGGATATAATGATAGTTAAAATGTCTACTAAAATCAATAAATTGAGCTTACTTGTGATTCCAAACTTAAACAAATGTTTAATGAAACTTTTTTGGAAATGTTTTGGGCACTTTATGCACGGGAAATTATGCAAAACTAGCAGCTTAGTCTTTTTTCTTTTATGGCCTACAAAGGTGACACGAGTCGTGAAAATATAGTTACAAAAACAGTGGATCGCGAGTCAAAAAGATTAAACATTACTAGTCAAAACCATAAATAGGATGAAAAATATTTTTATATTAAAAAATGTAAAATTACTACTTAGGTATTCATTAGGTTTATCTTTGACAAAAAATTTAAATCCACTCCAAATTTTAATAACAATTATTTTGGACATTAGTTTGGTCCGTCCCCCCGTCCAAGTAAAAAAAAAATAGTTGGGGTACGCAAAAAAAAAATTAAAATAGTAGAGGAGCTCCGTCCCCCTGCGCACCCCCCCAATTCGAGCACTGCTTAATGTGTCAACAAAAATACTATTTCCATAAAAATTAATTATTAAAAATATGTTAACTATTATATCCATCATATTCATGTATTTTTTCTGTTCTTGAACTAACAGATATGGACCACTACATGTTTGAGTGTGAGGCAAAATACCCGTTCATCACAAAGGAAAACAAACTAGAGGGTTGGCATGTATTGTTATACGACCGGACTGCCCGATGGACCGGACATCCAGACATCAGATGTGCTGTGAGTATACTATGTTTACGCATACATATTCTATAAAATATCATATACTATACGATTTCCTATGAAAACCAATTTGATTAATCAACTCGGCGAGTAGTGGAGCGCATTAAATTCTTAAGCCGGATTCACAGCTACGTCGTGTGTCGTGTCATGCGAGGGCTTGGTTATTATGTTTACAACTGGTAACCAATATGGTTTAAAAAATGAGCTGTAGTCAATTATTGGTACACTCAGTCAAAACTTGGTTATTACATGATACCAAAAAAGTAATGTGAAGCTTTGAATCTGTGAAGCTTTATACACAAACCCGATTTCGTTTACCCCGTTGACTGGTGTTACACACATATTA
>NW_021770831.1:5968-9295 GCF_005508785.2 Acyrthosiphon pisum | reverse complement strand
CATAAACAAATAAAAGGGTTATACTAAAAAATTTATACATGTAAATTAATAAATTATATATTATGTTAATTAATAAATGATAAATCGATATTCTTCGATGTACGAGTTGCGTACAAATTCCAAAAATGGTCGTACAAATTCATACTAATTACGTACTAATTATTGGCTGAAACAGTTTTTTGATTTTTTCAAAATTTCCATTTTGGGCGGTGCTGGCGAGACGCGCGAAATAATTGAACGGGGATTGTTCGCGAACCAGACACGTGTGAATTTCGGGGTATGTCGTGCAAATTCGTGCTAATCACGTGCTAAACATTGGCATAAACAGATTGTTGTTATTTTTAATTTTTCACGTTGGGTGGTGCTGGTGAGACGTCTCTCCAGCACCGCAAATCATTTTTTGTCTTAGAGTTGTACATTTTGTCATGCAAATTTTGGCGATAGTCATGCAAATTCATGCTAATTACATGCTAATTTCCTGTAAAAAAAAATTATAAAATTTTTGAATGGGTGGTGCTGAAGAGACGTTCGTACTTTATATACTATGGAGTATATTAACATAGATATTAGCTACATAATATTATAACGTAAACAACATATTATATATAATATAAAGGTATAAATAAATAATACATTTGTTTTAAAGAATAAAAAGTTTCAAAAAAAATTATTAACAGGGTAAACAATTGAACATGGGTGAGTACTTATTAATGAAAATTGAAAATAATTGACATGCACCATTTAGTCAAAAGGATCGATGAACAAATTTTTTTTTTGGTGGTTACAAATGATTAAAAATCTAAATTCAATACAAAATCTTGATAGAATAAGATAAAACCAATTAAAAATAAAAAATTTTTAATAAAAATTTATATTTGATAAAATATCTTAATTCGATAAAAATTATATTTAAGAAAAAAACTATTAATCTTGATTGTATAACGAAAAAAAATTGAAAAATCAAAAAGTAGAAAATTCTATACTCGATTAAACAATTTCAATTGACAAAATTTAGATTTTATAAAGATGTATAGATTTTTAAAAAGATATTTTAACTTTAATATTTTTTTGTTTTATTCTATCAATATTTTTATTGAATATAGATTTTTTATTAAATGTATTTTTCTTATCAAATATAAACTTTTTATAAATATTTTTTTATTTCTATAACAGATATTTTTATTTAATATTTAAAAAAATTCTAAATTAAAAAATAGAATAAAAAATGAAGAAAACTATATTTAATAAAAAATCTATATTCAATAAAAAAATCTTGATTGAATTAGATAAAACTAAATAAAAATAAAAAATCTTAATAAAAATATATTTTTAATAAAAAATCTAAACTTGATACAAAAAATCATTAAAAAATCAGTATTCATTAAAAAATCTATTTGATAAAAAACTATATTTGATAAAAAAAAAATCATTAAAAAATCTATTTGATGAAAAAAATCATTAAAAAACTATATTTGATGAAAAAAACATTAAAAAACCTGTATTGAATAAAAAACCATTAAAAAATCTGTATAATTCAAAATATAAACATTCAGTGAAATGTTCATGTGTCTACAGTTATTTGTTTTTGAATTACAACAAAATAAGCCATTTTTGTGTACCTAATCTGACAAGTCAGATCTATAAATTGTAATAAATATTATTTAGTTAATCATATAAATTGCAATAATTGTTAATCGATGTGCCATTACTAAGTATGAGTGCAACACACAATATATTTACAGTTCATAGGCAAGTTCACCCGTGTAAAAATATTAAATAAGTAGTTTACTTAAACGGCCTTCACTCTTTTCAACAATGTCTTCTCTAGTGGGAGGTTAAAATATATTTATCTTAAACAATTCATATACATAAAAAACATATTATAATATAATATGTTTTTATACCTTTATATTATATATTATATAATATAAAGGTATAAATAAACAATACATTTGTTTTAAAGAATAAAAAGTTTCAAAAAAAATTATTAACAGGGTAAACAATTGAACATGGGTGAGTACTTATTAATGAAAATTGAAAATAATTGACATGCACCATTTAGTCAAAAGGATCGATGAACAAATTTTTTTTTTGGTGGTTACAAATGATTACAAATGATATTACATAATCTCCACTAGGTTTCAAGTACCTACAAGTCGAACTTATGTAATGGCGGGCTGTGGTGACGTCATCGTGGCCCCGCCACATGGAAACTTCGTTTTGAGCCGAAGTAGGTGGGTTACAAATTTTTTTTTGGTGGTTACAAATGATTACAATTGATATTACATAATTTGACATTAATTTCCATTTATAAATCGTAAGTGGCGGGGCCAGGGTAACTAACCTGTAATTTTAACTATTTTCCCGTGAAATATTTATATTTTTTTAAAGGCAAGTATCGATAAGTTGCTGATTGGTGTACGTTGACGATTAGTTGTTGATTAGACGTCATTATTGACATAACGCATATATTTGTTTATTATAAGAAATATAATATATGTGATGTATGGACGATAAAACCATCAAATATCGTTTGGGTTAGTTTGTTTTTATAAACAATATACGGATAATAACCCCACCTAATATATTATAGTTTACATATACATGCATGGGTCGATTTATTATGATGTATTTATGCAACAACACCTATAATATGTGTTGTAACACCAGTCAACGGGGTAAAACGAAATCGGGTTTGTGTATAAAGCTTCACAGATTCAAAGCTTCACATTACTTTTTTGGTATCATGTAATAACCAAGTTTTGACTGAGTGTACCAATAATTGACTACAGCTCATTTTTTAAACCATATTGGTTACCAGTTGTAAACATAATAACCAAGCCCTCGCATGACACGACACACGACGTAGCTGTGAATCCGGCTTAAGAATTTAATGCGCTCCACTACTCGCCGAGTTGATTAATCAAATTGGTTTTCATAGGAAATCGTATAGTATATGATATTTTATAGAATATGTATGCGTAAACATAGTATACTCACAGCACATCTGATGTCTGGATGTCCGGTCCATCGGGCAGTCCGGTCGTATAACAATACATGCCAACCCTCTAGTTTGTTTTCCTTTGTGATGAACGGGTATTTTGCCTCACACTCAAACATGTAGTGGTCCATATCTGTTAGTTCAAGAACAGAAAAAATACATGAATATGATGGATATAATAGTTAACATATTTTTAATAATTAATTTTTATGGAAATAGTATTTTTGTTGACACATTAAGCAGTGCTCGAATTGGGGGGGTGCGCAGGGGGACGGAGCTCCTCTACTATTTTAATTTTTTTTTTGCGTACCCCAACTATTTTTTTT
>NW_021770831.1:388-4009 GCF_005508785.2 Acyrthosiphon pisum | reverse complement strand
GGTCATTTTAAATCGAAAATTGAAAATAGACTTCATAAGAAACCTAGATATTTTATCAACGAATTCAAACATGGATAAAAAATTTAAATCGGACATTCCGAAGTATGTGTAATTTACCACCGTTTATTGGTCTAAAACGTTTGAAAAATACGTGAGCTGCAGCCCCCTTAAGACGTAATCTTTAGCGCCCGTTTTGTGTGCACATTTACGTGCGAATACGTCATACCTTTTATATTCGGATATCCTTAAAATTATACCGGGGTGATTTGTTATTAAATATAAACGCGTTCGAGAATTCATATAGTTTTAATTGAGACTTGAGAGAGTGTATGTTATGTCAATCGATGGTTGAATGTATAAGATATTATAATTTATATGGAATATTAAAATAAAACATAACATGTTTTAGGTAAACTAAAAATGTTTTCTGTGATATATTTTATTCTTATAAAATATAGTCTATTTTGTCAAGTAAGAAAGATGAAGCTGTGTACTTATACGAATTGTTGATCATATTTACCACGACATTTTATTCTAATACTATAAACTATAATTTGTCTAGTAGAAAGACGAAACTGTGTACTTATACGAAATATTGATCGTATTTACTAAGGCATTTTATTTTTTCTATTTCTATTTCATTTTAGTCTAATATAATAATAGGTCCGTATTAAAAATATATTTTAAATACGAATTTCGAGTAAAGTTTTGGATTTTTTGTTCGCAAGCTTCATATTAAGTTTTGTAAATTTTGTTATAGGGAAAGATTTGATGACATGTTGTTGTACCACTGTTACTGCAGTATCAGGTGAAAATATATATCTGTACGAACAAATTGATAGGACAAACGATCGCGTCACATGACAGGTATCAACCCGTTCGATTTTAATTATAATGTATTATATAGAGACTTCATATTACTGAGGATGTCAAACGTTTACCTAAACTATAGATTAAATAGCACATGGATAGGCAACGTCAATGTAATCATCTATTGCTCATTATTTAAATTTGGATTTGACTCACTTGTGGCAAGAGGAGTGGGAAATAAGTTTCTATACTCGTCTCGATATCCACCATGTGTCACTAGTGAATCGAATCCAAATTTAAATAATAAGTGATAAATGATTGTATCTGCGTTGAAGTGTTTTAAATTCTGAGTGGAACGATGAATGTATTGATTTTACAATGATGTGTGTATTTTTTTAAATTTTTAAATTTTTAAATTTTTTTTTTTGTGTCTGTCATCACGGTTTGGGGCAGTAAAACTACTTCGATTTTCTTCAACAGTATCTTGTTTGATGGGAAAGTGAATCTAGTTGGTGCATTCGGGAGGTCAAAATTTAAAATTCTCAGTAATTATCAAAAGCGCCGTGAAAAACAAAAGAAAAATTAAGGAAAAACGGGAATTTTTACGCAAAATCGATTTTTCACAAAATTGAATTTGGTTTTTGGTGTAACTTTAAAACAAATGACCTCAGATACATGACATTTTCAATGGTTGTTTATATTTTCATTTTCTATACACGATAACATTTTCAAAATATTTTGATTTATTTTGAACTGTTTAGAGACATTTTCATTTTCCATTTTTTTTTAGTTTTTTTTCTAAAATTATCAATAAAATTTTATTTGTTGATTAAAAAAGCTTGAAAATTTAATAGAAGGCTCCAAGTACATTGTTTCAAAGGCAAATGAAAAATATTAAAAATCCTTAGTCACAGTTTTTTTTTTATAAGTATTTAAAGTTCAAAAATTGACAAAATATGGAAAAATCACGAAAATTAGCAAATTATTTTGAGTTAAGAATTCGTAAAAATTTTTCTTTTTAAATCTAAGATTTTAAAATGCAATACAAGATTCCTTATAAGATTATCTACCTTTATCAAAAAAAAAAAATGTCTATAAGAAAGTCAAATTAAATTTTTATGAGCGTTTGAAATTCAAAATTTTACAACATTGGATATTCACTCGATTTCTCATGTAACGATTTCCTTATTTTGGTGTAATTCAAAAACGAATAACTGTAGATACATGAAAATTTTACTGGATGTTTATATAAGCATTTCCTATACACCATACAATTTTGAAAATATTTTAACTCTTTTTGAGCTGTTTACGGACATTTTCAGTTTTCAATTTTTTCAGTTTTTTTTCTATAAATATCAATAAAGTTTTATCTATTGGGCGAAAAAGTGTAAAAAATTAATACAGGGCTCCTGATACATAGTTACAATAGCAGTTGAAAAATATTATAAATACATAGGCACAATTTTTTTTTATAAGCATTTAAAGATCGAAATTTGACAAAATTTATCAAATTTAAAATTGAATAATTATTTCGTAGTTAAAAATGTATAAAATGTTCAACTTTTATATCTAAGGATTGAAAATTTAAAACAAGATTCCACGTAAATATTAAATTATGTTACTAAAAAATCTAAAAAATACATAAGCACAGTTTATTTTTATAGTAATTTTAAGTTCAAATTTGGACGAAATTACATATTAAAAAACCTGGAATAACTATTTTAGTTATTTTGTTGTGATTGTATAATATTATTTGTGGGTACTTGAAACTTCTAAAGTATACTATTATATATCTATGATAGTACCATGGTTTGTTGTTTATGTATAACGCGTTGCCTAATGGATATTGTGATATGATTAATTTGAAAATTATTAATAATACTATAGATAAGTATACCTATAATATGTATGCTTAATATCTAGACTGACAAACCGTCTCCGCTCAGAATCGTTTTTCTTATACAGTGATATTATATCATTGAATTCAAATGTAATACTACCCATTATATAGTTACCCACTTGTAACCAACTGTACAGCAGAGCGACATCCACTTACCCACATTTTTTTTTTATTTTTTTTTTTTTTTGTGTCTGTGTACACGATAAGTAGTCAAAATAATGCTTCGATTTTCAACTTCAGTATCTTGTTTGATTGGAAAGAGAATATCGTTGGTGAATTGAGGAGGTGAAAATTTAAAATTCCCAATAATTTTCAAAAGCGCCAAGAAAAACCAAAGAAAAATTAAGGAAAAAACGGGAATTTTTACGCAAAATCGATTTTTCACAAAATTGAATTTGGTTTTTGGTGTAACTTTAAAAAAAATGAACGTAGATACATGAAATTTTGACTGAATGTTTATATTAGCATTTTCTATACACCATAACATTTTCAAAATATTTTGACTTATTTTGAGCTCTTTACGGACATTGTCAGTTTTAATTTTTTTTTAGTTTTTTTTCTAAAAATATCAATAAAATTTTATTTGTTGATTAAAAAAGCTTGAAAATTTAATAAAAGGCTCCTAGTATATTGTTTCAAAAGCAGATGAAAAATATTAAAAATCCTTTTTTAATAGCATTTAAAGTTCAATTTCACTGAATGTTTATATTAGCATTTTATATATACGATAACATTTTGAAAATAATTTGACTCTTTTTGAGCTGTTTACGGACATTATGAGTTTTCAATTTTTTTAGTTTTTTTTTCTATAAATATCAATAAAGTTTTATCTATTGGGCCAAAAAGTGTAAACAATTAATACAAAGCTCCTGATACATTGTTACAATAGCAGTTGAAAAATATTAAAAATA
>NW_021770831.1:0-338 GCF_005508785.2 Acyrthosiphon pisum | reverse complement strand
TTCAAAAGTCAGTCATTAATACTGATCATATATAGTTTTTAGAAAATATTATAGGAGGGGCTCCACTCAGAATCGATTTTCTTTTACAGTGATATTATATCATTGAATTCAAATGTAATACTATCCATTATACAGTGACCCACTTGTAACCTACTGTACATCAGAGCGACATCCACTTACCCACCTTTTTTTATATTTTATTTCTATAAACGGCCATTTAAATTCAATATATATGTGTACCCACTGTACCCATGTGAAATTTGTGAGCTTTGTACTCTGTGCAAGTGATCTGCAGAGACGTACATTCGGAAACTGCAGTCACAACAGACGCGATCACC
>NW_021770830.1:0-3184 GCF_005508785.2 Acyrthosiphon pisum | reverse complement strand
TCACAAAATATAGTGACGTGACTGCGCGTATGTACTTTACTGGGGTTCAAGAATCTTAGTCGTCGTTTATCTTAAATTAAATAAAGCGTTCGAGGAACTCGCACACACTAATGATCAGTCACTACACACATAGATATAGTACTAACGATGGATGTACAATATTTCTTAAATCCGACACCTTCAAAACTGTTCAATTCGACAGCTTTAACTTTTAATTTTTATCAAACATATAATATAATATAAAACAAGCTAAAAAAAAATTTGGGGGGGGGGGCACTTGCCTACAGTGCCCACCCCCTGGCTACGGCACTGCGATATTACATCATAAATTCGTAATGTGTGACAAGACACACATAGTGTAGTAGCACAATCGTCGAATAGAATTCAAAACTATTATTCCAACAATCAGTTTTAAAGAAAAACATTATTAATTTTTTTCGTCCCGACTAGTTATTACTTACGTTATTTTAAAAACGTAGTAAAAATAGGGTTCTATAAAATAATTTAATTTAATTTGAATAGTAGTAAAAATATGATAATTGTATATCGAAGAATGATATCAAATTTAACCATTTTTATTGCTCACTATAATACTACCATAGTTTAATAATTTAATAGTTCACCCGGAATTAAAAACACTTCTAAATAGTTTTTTAATATCCAATTTTATGAATATATCTTTTTCTGATATTATTTAAACTTAATTTATGACTCGCGAAGGCAATCTTAAAAATGGTTTTCCTTCATATTAATGCGATATTCAAAGAAATTTATAGAAATATGTTTCATCGTAAATCAAACAAAGACAGATTATATATTAACTGTGGATTTTTTGAAAAACATAAAAGTAAATTGCACGTAAAACGTGTTCAAAATCAAATATGAAATAGATATTTTTTTTTTATGGACAAAATATTAATAATCAACCAAGTGTGATATAGTGATGTGATTATTTATTTTGTTGTTAATAAATTTAAAAATAAAAAAATAAAATAAAGACTTTATGTTACCTTATTGTTGTAGTGGTCCAGTTGTTGACATTCTACTTTTAGATAAGAAGTTCAGCTCTGAATGCAACTCTCAGTGGATACTTATTATACAGGACACATACTAACTACTTATAGAAATTAATACATTATCAAGAAATCTAAACGAGATTATAATGACGTGTAGCCGGATATCATGAGGACGGGGAGCAGATGGAGACTCAGTAAAACAATAATTTCATGTAGGTAATTATTATTTTTAAATTAGGATAGTAAATCAGTGAAAGTTGTATTTTTAAATTATTGAAATATTGAACATAGTCAATAAATAATTATACATATTTCAGTCAATCATTCTACTGATTGACAGACGGTGACGTGTCTATTTTTTTTTCAGTATAATAGTATTTGCCTATTTTATAAAGCTATATAAATACGTAAAACTGTAAGACACGTATACAATTGTGGCTTTCTTGCTATTCGCAAATAATGTGTATAAACATTTTGTTCTTACTGAATTTAAAAGAAAGTTTTCTAATAAATATTCATGTAAATAGATTAGTCTGAAACAGGCTAATATAGATATTATGTGTACCTGTAATATATAAATTATTAAAGCCGTTTTATTCATTATAATATAATAATAAACTCCTTTGGATTGCAATACACAACCATGGACCTATTGTGAATAAATAATATTAAATTTACTGAAATTTAGAATGGAAAGTGATTTTATATAGGTACCTAAATATAATATATGTGGTAGGTATATAACGTATATTATATAATATATTATATTTTATGATAAATATATTCGGATTTTTCATGGACAATTTATTATATTATTATAAATTTCGCGCGAATAATATTATTACGTGTGACTATGTGCAATATTTGAAACGCTGTAGCCAAAACATTTACCCTCGCATTTGCCTATATCCAACGGCGGT
Organism: Acyrthosiphon pisum; assembly: GCF_005508785.2. Lineage (NCBI taxonomy): Eukaryota > Metazoa > Arthropoda > Insecta > Hemiptera > Aphididae > Acyrthosiphon > Acyrthosiphon pisum. The sequence continues at coordinate 1,248 of NW_021770830.1, read as the reverse complement.
GGAACCATAAATCCTAACAGTCGGTGGCATCGTAAAACCTTGCGCGCTAATCATAGAAGTAATTCGTCATACAGGCACCGGAATAATAATAATAATAATAATAATATACCTATAATAACTTTACACACACACACACACACACACCAAAGCAACCCCACGGGCGTACCTGTGACATAAAAATATTATATTCAATTTGATGGAAAAAAAAACGATAGTAGTTTTGTTCTCGATGCTAAATGGAACACACTATGTCTGCCACGGGAGGAACAAACGCGTCGACTGTGGTTGTCGCGCTATGCTCAATAAATTATATCCAGTGAAACGATATCCGGTACAATATTCTGGTGACAAGAAATGTACTGAAAACATACAGTGCACCTCGTCTTGAATAATAATATTATTTAACAAATGATATATTATTGTCCTATTTTACAGAATCGGTAATATGTGGCAAAAGCGTGATAAGTGAGTAAGTGACAGTGAATGAAAATTAAATATGATATTATATTATATCTTAATACTGTAAAGGTGATAAAATCCGAGTAGAACAATAATAATGTAGTGATCCCTCACTATCGTTTATATTTTGAGTTCGACGACGTTGATGTGTTGCATAGGAGAGGTTCAATAGAGTAACAAGTTACACCGTAATAATTATAAGTAATTTATTTAAGTTAAAAAGAACATAATGTTTTACATTTAATATATAAATTTGAGGACAGAGCGATAAGCACCTGCCCGAGAAATTAGTAATACTAATATGTACGTCGTACTGACGGTACCAGATCTGAACTAATTCTAATTTGGCTATGGATGGAGACTCGTATATATACAGAGTCTCCCCTAAACTAATAAGTACACGGTAGCGACTAGGAGATGGATCAAAGGAGTACCGCCGCAGTTGTTGTCGGCTCGCCCTTGTACGTCATCTAGATTGCTCAACAAGCAGTTTGGCGCTTTTCGTAACTGGTGAAAAGTGCAATGATGTAGAAACAATAAATGCGGTGGTCAGTTGGTTGACAGCTACACGTGCCCTCGTAATCTATTACGTATGATTAGTCATATTTGTAAAAATGTAGTAAAGCGGCGGACGGTTTACTACAATAATAATAAAAAAAAAGATCGTATGATTGATAATTTCGAGACAATCGCACATATAAGAATAAAATCTTTTTGATTTTACAATATTGATAACCAGTGTAATAGATCAACAGAAAGGTTCCAACACACATCAAATTTGATTTAACT
>NW_021770828.1:2391-3687 GCF_005508785.2 Acyrthosiphon pisum | reverse complement strand
CGTAAGTTTGTTTTCATATTATTACTACTTTACATTTACTTTTTAGACTTAAATCAAATATTTATTGCCACGGACAATCTGTTAACTGGGTGACGCAGAAGCATAATAAGTTTAATTCCAAAAGCGCAATGTATAAAATATGTGAGACCGAACAGTCCAAAGACCGCCTTCGTTTCACCACGCCAAGTTTAATACGTACTTTTTGCATTTACTATACAGCGGGTATCACCTTAGGTTTGCGCGAAGTATTTAAAACAATATAATGCTATTAATATTTATATTTCATATACATAAATACAGGAGGTCAGTGCAGAGGATACGTTTGATGACCACTTTAAGTTGGCGGTTAGCGGCGAGAGAAAAGGTGTGGAATTATAAATTATGTTGTTGGCAAGGAGAATCTTTTGAGCTTGGCGAAATTGTGTGACGTTATAGAGGTTCTGAGATAAATTTTTCCGTTGGACGATTATTTGGCGGTGAGGCTGGTGAGAGAGATATCTTAGTTTTGGTAGATGAGTGGAGCTTCTAGCAGGGGCGTCATTTCAGTTTTTTTCTGGGTGTGCAAACTTTTAGGCAGGCCAATTTTGACATTTCACCAGGCCATTAAAAAAAATATATATTTATATATATATAAATGTAGGAAACCTATGCAAACCTATGTAAATATTCTTTCCTTCCCTTTTATAATTCTAATTGAAACTCATAACGACTAATGCAACATTTAAATAGCTAACAATTCAAAGAATTAAAAGCTCATAAGCAGTTGAAGCAACCAGCTAATGTCATTACTGTACATATACAAAAACTTAAAATATATATATTTTATATTACCTATATATGAAAACATGTATAAGTTAATTATGACGGCGCATTTGGAGTATTAATGGCAGGCCAATTGTTAACATTGTTTAAGTTAGTGGTACCATTGCACACCCTGCCCCCCCCCCCAAATGACGCCCCTGGCTTCTAGACGCCACAAGGACGCAGAGATAATTATTGGAGGCAGTAACGGAACTTTTGGTAGGATTGGAACGGAGATGTTCATTGATTGGGTAGTATTAGTATTTGTAATTGACTTACCGGGCTTAAGTGTCGGAGATGGTTCAGACGATATAAACGGGAACGGATCTGGGTCCAAAGTTTCGCTGGCGGGTTGAGAGTTTGAGTCCTATGAAACATAAGAATCGCCTGCAGTGGTGGTGGTGAGAATGGCTCGTTGCGGACTTTCTTCAAATTGGTGACTGGAGGAGTCCGATTCCTTTTGGAACCTGCTCTGCGGCCACCCATGGTGTCTTC
>NW_021770828.1:648-2291 GCF_005508785.2 Acyrthosiphon pisum | reverse complement strand
TTGTGTGGTGTGTCACTGTGTGTAGATGCAGGCGTTTATTCGGAACGAACAGTTATAGCAGTTAATATTAAAAAATAGGTGGACAAGTGGGTGGCTCTGCTATACAGTAGATTACAAGTAGATCACTGTAATGGATGCTGCTAAATTTGAATTCGATCAGTGCGGATTTATGGGAGGGGGCGTCGGGGCGACGTGGCCACCCTTGGGATTTAGAAAAAATGGTTTTAATTAGTTAATTTCATGATGTAGATAATACGGTTTGAGTGTTTATGAAAAAAATTGTGTCTGGATTTTTAAATACTAAAAAAAAAATTAAAACTGAAAATGTCCGTAAACGGTCAAAACGAATCAAAACATTTTAAAAATTCTATCGTATATAGAAAATGCTAATATAAACAACCAGTGAAAGTTTCATGTATCTATACGGTAATTTATTTTAGAGTTACACCACTACAATATAGCATTTTAAAATTGTATGTCCTATGTTTTTTGAGGGGCTACAGCTCCAGGGGCGTATTTACAGGGGTGGATATGGGGACAAATCCGCCCCCATGGCTCTTTAAATACATGTCTATTATTATATTATAATTATTACATCGTACCTAATCTGTAAGCCAAAATTCTTGTCATCCGTCCCCTACAAAAAATACTAAATACGCCACTGTACGGCTCAGTTTGGGGGGCTTATCCCCCCAAGCCCCTCTCAATTTGCGCCTATGGATAGAACTGCAGTGGTGTAGACATGACGTAGGTATAGTCAGGGGCGCCATTTGGGGGGGGGGGGGGCAGGGTGTGCACTCGCACACCCTGTAATTTTGTTGTCCACAATTGGTCTAGGCCTAATTAATACTATGGCCAGATGGCCTTCAGCCAATCTTTAATTGTGCATGCACCGCAGCTATTCACTGATAATCATAAATAATATTATAATATTGTGTTCTTTAATTTGATAATTGATAAATTGATATCGGTATCACTTTGTCCACTGGCACACACAAATATGTGTAAATGGTAAGTGGCTACTGACAGGGATGGACTGGCTATTTTTGGCCCGGGGTGCAAAATTAATTAGGGGCCCGTAATTTTTTTTCAAACCTACCTAAATTATGAAAGCCCTTAGTTTTATAAGTAAATATAAAAAAAAAATTAAGAATAACATGTTGTTATTATTTGTAGAGATGTTGAAATATGTTATTTTATTTTTATTTTGTATAATACCGTATTATAGGTACCAGTATTATACCGTATACCGACTGTGGTAAAACGGGGGCCCGGGGTGCTACTTAGTACTTGGTGTATAGCACCCTGGGCCAGTCCGCCCCTGGTTACTGATAGACAAAAGACATAATAATAATAATATGCATCTATTCTATCTAAAAATATCTTTACTATACACTATACAGTATATACACAGAATGTATGAACGGTAAAATGTAATGTGTTAACTATAAAAATATGTTTTTACTAAGTATGTTTTTGATACTGTAATGAATCTGTAATGATAAACTGAAAACACTAGAAACGTTTTTTTAACGATTGGCCTGGAGGTGGGAAAAAATTGTTAAATGGCCTCTTTAATTGTTTGCACACCTTAAAAAAAAACTGAAATGGCGCCCCTGGGTATAGTCCTAAAAAAGTTTATC
>NW_021770828.1:0-598 GCF_005508785.2 Acyrthosiphon pisum | reverse complement strand
AATTTAGAAACCTAACCTACCTATATGGTACCTACATTGGCTACATTTTAATATACCTAACAATGTATTAATATTATTGTAAACCATAGGTTAATGTATTCATCAATATTATTATCATTATATCAAAATGTGTTGTAAACAAAACATTCCATTTTTGGTTCAAATATTGTTAATATTTACTAACAAAAATACAAGACTATATTAGGGTTGTTGAAAGCTGGTAGTTTTTTCGTGCAATTAGATCAATAAGCGGAAAAAAATATACTTCCAAAAATCCAATTTTAATTTTGAAAAAACATAAAAATTTCTCCGCTTTTTGTGTGTTTTGTTGGAAGCAATTTTTTTTTTTAGTAATTCAAAATTGAAAGTGAATTTTGAAAAAAAAAAAAGAAAATTACTCTGGTACTATAATACTAATTAAACAATATTACAGATCAATAGATCATAGATCCATTTCCTACATAATCTAGAAAAGAGATTAAGGAATTCAAATATATGTTTTCAAAATTCAAATAGCCAAAAGAGCTTTTGGTACTGGGTTAATTTGTCTTCCACTTTTTTGGGGTTTTGTGGCACATGTAAGTTGAACATTTTTTTA
>NW_021770827.1:374-632 GCF_005508785.2 Acyrthosiphon pisum | reverse complement strand
TTTGTTTTTTTTTTTTAATCGGATTTTAGTACTGTTAGGTTAGGATTTTATATAAATTGTTTAAATTAATCTACCGTAGGTGGAATCAAGTAAAAATGCCAAACTTAGTATAACTTTGATACTTTAGAGTTAAATCATACACTTACGTACAAACAGCACGGGGTTCGCGATTTACCGCAGGTAGATTGCCTACTTGATATGTACAGCTGAGAATCAGAATTTTTATTCAGGGCAAAGGAAAAGTTAAGATAAATTTTG
>NW_021770827.1:0-274 GCF_005508785.2 Acyrthosiphon pisum | reverse complement strand
AACACCATACACCGAATATTAAATAACGAATTGAACAAAGTTTGAGTAATATAGAGTTGATACATTTAACGGGCAACGAAGTGCACGGGATCAGCTAGTTTTAATATAATATATAATGTTTACTTATGTAGTATTTTTAGTATTTTTAAATAATACACAAAAAAAAAACGTAAGTACAAAGTTAAAAAATATCTTGTGGAGTCTTACGGTGTTATTTAAAATATGGCGGCGATTTGTGAGCAGTTACGGTACTCCCACTTAATAATATATTTTA
>NW_021770826.1:0-2196 GCF_005508785.2 Acyrthosiphon pisum | reverse complement strand
ATTTACCTACCTCCTCCACTAATTGAAGGGTCCGGTGCAACAACCGGATAACTCCACTTTTTTTGGAAATTGACTTTTTGATTGAATAATAACAATGAAAAAATTCTTTATCTATGGGTGCAACAACAGTATATCTCCGATTATTATATACGGAGATAATGCATAAAATGGAGTTATCCGTTTTTGTAATTCGGTGCAACAAACGGATAAATCCGGAGTTATCTGGTTGTTGCGCCCAACTGGTCACACTGATATAATCGGGTTTGTTCTGATGAAATCTTTATCACTGATGTTAAAAATCACCTAAGAAACGGGGATAGAGATTAATGTTAAAGTTTTTATGTTACTAATTATTCAAATTAATAGTACTAGAATAAATTGGTTTTAATTAGATAAATCTTTTGTTTTGTTCCAGTAAAGATTCACTAAGATTTGCCTATTCAAGATGAATATTTGGGATATTATTATTTATTATTAACTTTTAGGAAGGTACCTAATATATATTTTATTTGTTTTTTTTAATGTTTATGCTCTAAATGAGGTGTTATTATGAAACTTATATAAAAATAAAAGAACATAATATTTCCAAAACACAATTTTTTTTTTCCATGCTTACCCATCTGTTATTTTTATAACATACTATAATCTTCATATGTAATCAAAGAAATCTTTGTAAAAATATTTTTAAAAATAAACTGTATTATCATGAAAAAAAAATAATTATATATTTAAGTTTTGAAATTTAGCACTTTTCTGATCAAGAACCAGATAACTCCAGGTTAAGTTCAACTTTGAAAAATATTTTCGGTTACAAAATTTAAAACTAGGATTTTGATATTTAGATATAATTATTTATTGTTATGTCCTCAACTTAAATATACCAACAGATTAATCCTATCTTCAATGCAAAATTAAGGAAAGTGTTATATCTTCATCCTGAACATTTTTCCAAAATGGAGTTATCTGGTTGTTGCACCGGACCCTTCAATTATGGTTTAAACGAACCACTTCGGCGCCGTATGTGTCATACGCCAAATCAAACCACTTCTTTTCTATTTCACAAACCTAATAAAGTTTTTAATATATCATTAAATTTCACTGTTATATTGAACTATTTTAATTATTTGTATTAATATTAAATGAATGGCAATTTTTTAAAAGGAACCGAAGTTACGTTTTTAACAAAAATAGTTTTGTACCTATATTTCGTATCATCTTGTCTGTGCACAATTATTATGAAATATTTCATAGTTTGTTAAAAGACTCCTATATGTACTTATTACGCAAATAGAAATAAAGGAAAACTGTTTTTTGTTTCTCTTGAAAAGTTAGTTCAAAATGCATATGGGTCCCTTTTAAGAAATTTACATTCAAATGTAAATTGGGCTCACGCTCGTATTGTATGCTAAATAAATAAATAAATAAGTATAAATAAACATAGTAGGTACTATTCGGTATTGATGATAGATTATATTAGTTTTCAATATATTTTTAGTATTATTTTAAGTCTAAATATCCACCAACGAAATCCAGGGCTGTAACCAACTTTGATTTAACTGCGATTTAAAAATGTTTCAATTCACACAAAAGAGTCCTTTAAGTTGTAGGTATAGTGTAGCAACACGTTTTTGATGTAACCTATAAAATATGCAAAATCATATTTAAGGAGTACCTTTTCTCAAGATGTTTTATAAAGTTTTATGATGTATTGAGAAAAGGTTGATAAACTTTGATAACTCGGATAAAATAATAGATAATGTTGCTAAATTGTAAAAGTGGGTAGAACACGATTGCGTACGTTTGTCCTTTTTAACAACAGAAGTATTGCGTATGTTTTTAGATGGGTTTAAATAATACCTTTAAGTAAAAAAGTAAACACGATTGAATATGAAATAGTATGCCACATTGTTAAATTTATTAATTTTACCATAATATACCTGATACGTCCATCATTATATACATAATGTCATCAAATAAGACTGAGAAATTATACATTTTTTTGTACATAGTTTGTAACTATATCTTACTATATCTCAGTGCCGTAGCCAGGGGGTGGTCACCGGGGGCACGTGCCCCCCACCCCGAAATTTTTTTTAGCTTGTTTTATATTATATTATATGTTTGATAAAAATTAAAATTTTAGGCTGTCGAAGTGAACCATTTTGAAGGGGTTGGATTAAGGAGATATTGTACATC
>NW_021770825.1:400-565 GCF_005508785.2 Acyrthosiphon pisum | reverse complement strand
ACAAGACTCCTGATATATTTTTACAATAGCAATTGAAAAATATTAAAAATACATAGGCACAATTTTTTTATAAGCATTTAGACTTAGAATTTTGACAAAATTTAATAATTATTTTGTAGTTAAAAATTTATAAAATGTTCAATTTTTTTTCTAAGGATTGAAAAT
>NW_021770825.1:0-300 GCF_005508785.2 Acyrthosiphon pisum | reverse complement strand
TTTAAACAAGGTTCCACGGAAATATCCAGTTTTATACTGATTTGATTAATTATTTATATTTTATAATATTATAAATTAATATTATTATAGTGACCGATCTGAAAGCTAAATGGCGACATATAAGAGACCACTATTCAAAATTTATGAATCAGGGTAAAAGTGGCGACAGTGCTAAAAGAAAAAAGGTGGGTAAGTGTATGTCGCTCTGCTGTGCAGTAGGTTACAAGTGGGTCACTGTATAATGGATAGTATTAAATTTGAATTCAATGATATAATATCACTGGATAAGAAAAACGATTC
>NW_021770824.1:63136-63713 GCF_005508785.2 Acyrthosiphon pisum | reverse complement strand
ATATGAGGCCAATATAGGTAATTTTATAAAAGAAAATCTTAAAATTTCAAATATAAATAATTATATATCTTAATATGACTTATAGTTCTACATATTATATAACTAGTGAAAAATGTTGGTTTGTATATACCCAAGGCTTATAACATGTTTTACTATGTATATACCTAAGAGTGGAGTTTTTTGATTCATAACTTATAACACAAAAAATCATGACTTTTACATAATATTGTGTTCATATTTATATTTTTATTTGATTTACAATCTATATTTTATACAATTAACAATTAATTATTATTTTCACTATAATATATAATATATTATTATATTTTGTTATAACCTATAGGTACATGGTAATAACTAATTAGGTCATTAGGAATAGAGAATACATATGGTCATATTTATATTTACATTTCTGGGCTTATTTTCAGGTCCGTTTCACCAGCCCCCCCCCCCCCCATACTCAAATCATGGTTTTTTTTTGCACTAAAAATTAGCACTTAATTAGCATGAATTAGCAAGACTATTGTCATAATTTGCATGACACTATTTAATGAGAAATAACCAAAAAACTTTGGGG
>NW_021770824.1:58492-59847 GCF_005508785.2 Acyrthosiphon pisum | reverse complement strand
CCCCAAAGTTTTTTTGGTTATTTCTCATTAAATAGTGTCATGCAAATTATGACAATAATCTTGCTAATTCATGCTAATTAAGTGCTAATTTTTAGTGCAAAAAAAAACCATGATTTGAGTATGGGGGGGGGGGGAGGCTGGTGAAACGGACCTCATATTTTCCTTGGTGTGTTTATTTTTTTGGGCTTTTTTTCCGTGTGCTTTATTAAAAGAGAATTATTGTAATGATATTTAAACAACTAGAGGGGTTAGGTATGTAGAATATTAAAATTAGATACTATATTAAACAAAATGTACTTCACAACAATCAAATATACAGTGACTGGCGGAGATTGCGCCACAAAACTATTTAATTATTTTAGGATCCAACTTAAATTTTGTGAACGTTCAAAGGTGAGTTAAATTGTTTACTAAATATTTTTATGCAAGTCACATAATATGTGTTAAGGTGGTCAAGTTAATTGCAAGTATTAAAATAGTATAAATAAATATATATTAATTAATATATTAATACAATATATAAAAATATAAATTAATATAAATAAAACGGTTGCTCAGAGTGGCCTTTTGCGAAATAAATCAGAAAATAAAAATAGTTTTGTTATATGGATACACTGGTGGCACTTTAGTTCTTATCATGGTTTTTGGAGAGTGTCCATTCTGATTTCATCTATTCTGTGATAATAGTGTAATACCTATAAAAAATTGTTTCCATACTTATTTCGATATAAATATTTTCTAATCTCATACGATTGCTTGTATTTATAACGAATACGGCAATATAAATTAAAATTTATAAATATCTCGGACGACTTTTTATTTTGTCCATTGGAATTATTGTCGGATTTAACAGAAACCAGTATATGTTATTGATATAATGATTTCCATTTTGAGACTATGATATTTAGTTTTAAACCTGTTTTTAGTAATTGGAGAGATAAATAAAACAAAAATCGGATTATTCAATACCGAGTAGATCATTAAATATTAGAATTCGTGAACATAGCCAGTCCATACTATGGATAGTATACTAATTATTACTCATTACTGAAGTACCTATAGAATATAGATTATAATATAATTTGATTATAATGAAGTGATGATTTTATATTATTAGGAAAATAAATTACCAAAATTGAATGAATAAGTTTTGTCTCTTGGTTCCACACGTGAATAAAAAAATTTAATGAGCTTGACTGTACAAATAATGATAATTAACTTTAAAAAGTTAAGTTAAGACAATACAAAATTTAACTGACTAAGTTAATAAGTTAAAAACAAAAAAAATAACTAGTTAAGTTAAAAAGTTAAAAAAAAATTAACTTATTAACTTAACTTTAACTTTTTATCAAGTT
>NW_021770824.1:56652-58392 GCF_005508785.2 Acyrthosiphon pisum | reverse complement strand
TTAATTTTTAAGCTATTGTCTCGATTATTATTAATAGGGCTGTGAATTTATAGGAAAGTGCATTTTTTTTTTTGATTTTAAAACATAGCGTTGTAAGTACATAATTTGAATGGTTCCACGACATTTGATCCGGTAAATAATATCCGGCGACAAATGATCCGCGTCATTAGATCCAGTGCAAAAATATCCTGTACTCAAATTAACCGGGTTAAAAATATCCGGTATTTTTAAATAATTAAAGTTATTGACTCTAAAAATATAAAATATAAATATGAGTATAATAATTGTAGAATAAATATAATTGTGTTTCTTTGATAAATAAATCTATATATATAAAAATGAATGTATGTCAGTGTGTCTGTCTGTGTGTCCATGTTACCATGGTTACCAAGGTTGCCATGGTTACTAAGGTTACCAAGATTTCATGGCTATTAAGGTTACCATGTTACCATGGTTACCAAGGTTGCCATGGTTACTAAGGTTACCAAGATTTCATGGCTATTAAGGTTACCATGATCCATGGTTACTATGGTTACCAAGGTTACCATGAGTGTTGTTTATAATTATAGGTCTTTAATGGGCAACGAATTGCACAGGATCAGATATAGTACGGGTGTGTCCATCTACCCATGGCAATCAATTATATAATATTTTGAAACTTATGGACCTTTTTGTTTTTAAATAGTTACCGTGGGTTTCAAAGCTATAATAATAATAATTATTGGTTGCCAATGGTTTAAAATGTTTGTTATTTATTATAGTGCCCAACGATTCATATTTATAACCGAATTCAATTGCAACTATTATAAGAATTTCTACTATTATTAGTTAATTTATTATGCCCAACAACAAACGATCGATAAATAGTCCCGCAGTTCTAGCACGCAAGAAGCGGGAAACACGAGCCGCGGAAACAGACGAGCAAAGAGAAGCCAGGTTGAGTACCGACCGAGAACGGCGGTCCCGGGCCCGCTCATCCGGGACAGACGAGCAAAGAGAAACCAGAGTGAGGACAAACCGTGAATGTCAGTCACGGGTCCGCTCATCTGAGACAGACGAGCACCGAGAAGCAAGATTGGGGACCATGCGAGTAATGGGTGCTCGATCCAGACGAACCACCGAATTGAACCTTTGTGCACTACACTATGATGCCGATATTAATTACAGCACACACCCAAGCGTGGCCATCGGAATAATGGATCCCTTTCGGAATAATAATCCCTTTTTGATTATGTTAATTAACGTTTAGAGATTAATACATATGGAGTAGGTATTTTTAATGGGCGACGAGGTGCACGGGATCAGCTAGTATAAAATAAAAATTATTGACAATCAAAATATAAAATAATTGTTTTTCTATGATAAATATATATAATTTAATGATTAAAAGTTGAAATTATAAGCAATACCTTTTAAGTAATTTAATACAACATTTTCTAGTCGCTGGTCCAAATCTTTATATTTTTTTCTTTTTAATGCATGGCTTTCTCCTAAATTAATTTTTTCTATTTTAGCTTCCACCAAGTTTTGTTCAGTTTTAATAAAATTAATAAATTTCCATATTGTCGTATGATGGACTCCTATGGAAGAATTAAATGCATTATGCCACCCCTCTACTGCATTATTTGTTCTTGGTCGTTTCATTAAAGTATTTTCATATACATTCCATATATTTAATGGAAAAATTGGACTTCTTCTTTTCCTCCGTACAGGACGTCCAATCCAAGTGTCCTCGAAGTA
>NW_021770824.1:55795-56602 GCF_005508785.2 Acyrthosiphon pisum | reverse complement strand
GCCCTGTTCCCTCTGACGTACGCCGGGCTGAGCGTACGCTGCATCCGAGCATCGGCCTGGTCGTGGTCTGTCCGAATCCGTCCTAATACTGGCGCCTACGACCGGAGTTGCCAACCTCCGGAAGTTCAGTCCACGCCGGGTCACAGACGGTTAAGTCCACGGCCCGACTTGAACGCCCGCTGACCTTTGAAGGTCCTCGGGCGCTCTCCCCAGTTAAGGGTTGACGCCTGTGCGCACGTCCGCGACGGCCCTCAGACCCTGAGGAAGGGTTACACCCGCGACGCCTGCCAGACAAAGGACACTGCAGCTGTCTGGTGGCCTTTCGCAGGTTGCTCCCAACCCGAGGTATATGCTCGCCGCTCGCGATTGCACGACTTGGAGCCACGTAACAGCTCACGCGACGCCTGGGGCCCGTTACAACTGGTTTAGCGGACCCGATTTTGAAAGCCTCTTAGCGGCTGACCAGGAGGTCAGCCGGGCGGGGACACCACGACAAGGTGGGCTTTCCTCGTCCCCGGGTAGATAGGGACAGGAGGAGGTCCAGGTTTTGGATTGGCTTTCGCCGCGAGCGCATACCTTACCTTAGCCTATGGCTATTCAAGGGATGCGCTGGTATACACACAGGTTTTACCCCAAGTGCACGTCTTTAAACGAAACACGGGCGCCGGTCTGTGACCGTACCCTTTCGAGTAAAGAATTCCGGTAATTCACTCCCACTGGGTCGGTGGTTTTTTACTATCCAGCGATTACTTGTGCCACAGGCCACCACGTTACAGCCGAGTTAGGCTTCTTCAACCGCAGAAGGGG
>NW_021770824.1:51945-53211 GCF_005508785.2 Acyrthosiphon pisum | reverse complement strand
CCTATGGTCGCTATCGGTTATTTGTGTATTCACTCTCCAATTTCTGACGTTATTCTCGAGGTCCTTTGTTGATAGTGTTATGTCTATATTTGATGATCCCATGTCTGTCCTGCTATAGGTGTTTGGTTGAGTTGGGCTGGTTGTGTACTTTGAGAAATAAATCCTTGATCATTTCTTCAACTTTCCTGCCTTTTGCTCTTCCGGTGTGATTTTGTCCTTTGCTATGCCACAAATCTGAGTGTGCGTTTGAGTCGACTCCTATTATGGTTCCAGAGTTCGTTGTTGACAGTATGTTTGTCAGTTTAATGATAAATCCTGAAATGGCTATGTTGAATTTGAAGTATGCCGAAATAAATGTCTTAAATTTTTTATTTTTCTGTTTTACTGTGGCGACGACGATGTTTTTTTCTGATAGTTTATCGTTTCGAAGTAGTTCCAGGTCGGGATTAAAAACAATGATAGCTGCGCCTCCTTCGGAGTCCGCCCCCATTATTGTTCTAATCGGGACATCTATCCGGGTAGATAGGGACAGTGAGAATCTCGTTAATCCATTCATGCGCGTCACTAATTAGATGACGAGGCATTTGGCTAGTATCAGTTATCAGCTCACCCGCGACGAGCGGTTATCAACCGCCCGGCACAGGGGAGCTCCAACTTACCCCGAAGCCAGAATGGATAGAAGCAGTCCCGGGGTAACCTGGGACATCATTTACTCGCCTACCGGGAGTAAATGGGACGTACTTTTCAGAGGGAGAGGAAGGTCATTAATTGGAAAGAGTTCAAGGAAGATCAGGTCGAGGAGGCCTGAAGTTGTTGCGGCTATACAGGAGAATATTACCCGACTCCCGTCCGCGAATGAGGTGCCAAATTTCTTTGATTGAACGTAGACCAGTTAAGCTGGGTGCCTTTGAGGACACGCGTGACCAAGCCCTCGAGCAGCCCACGGCTTAACCCAAGCTCCCTGAGTTCCCGAAAGCTTTCGGGGACCTAGACGCCACGCCACGTGAGCGTAGCGGCGACCGTTTGTACGTCGGTCGATAGGTGTCGTGCGCGGATCGCGGCTTTTAGATCCGCTCGGTCGGCATACTTGTCGTCCATATTAGAGTGCCAAGTTTTCGGTCCGGAGCCAGAAACTATCTGTACATCGCATATAACGGAAATACGGCCTCTTGTATCGTCGCTTATCGTCGCGACGATGTCTGGCTTCATATTACCGCCATGCAGCTTATAGAGGTATTCGCACTCGACTTTCGTACTAGTTACTCC
>NW_021770824.1:43975-49983 GCF_005508785.2 Acyrthosiphon pisum | reverse complement strand
CCAGCGCCGCGCACACGCCGACCCGGGTTTACCCGCTAGTTAGCAGGACAGAGTCTCGTTCGTTATCGGAATTAACCAGACAGATCGCTCCACCAACTAAGAACGGCCATGCACCACCACCCACCGAATCAAGAAAGAGCTCTCAATCTGTCAATCTTTCCGGTGTCCGGGCCTGGTGAGGTTTCCCGTGTTGAGTCAAATTATAAATGAGATTATAACTCGACCTATATTTTTAATTGTGCAGCTTTTAAGCTTATCTGCACGTGAGCCATTTTTTATAACTGGCAGTGACCGGAGGTTTTTTGAATTATTCATCCGTACATGTTGTAGGGTTGAATTTGGATAAAGATAGGAGCGGGATTTTTATAAAGTTTTTGGTCGCCTTCTCCAACTTTCTACAGATATGTCTTCTTCTGTTAAAATATTTGATCCTTCTGTATTGTTATGGACATTAATTGAACACATAAGGTTTAAGCCATCTGTTTGATTCATGTCGTCTTCGTGGCTTAATTGATCCATATGGTGTATAGCGTCATCTGTATAGTCCAATTCATCTGCTTCGTGAAGTTCATCTACTTGGTCTGTTTCATTTGCCATAATAGTTTCATCTAGTCGATCTAATAAAGTATTGGGTTGTTGACATGAACGTAACAATGAAGATCCACGAAGAGAGGCAATATGGTGCTCTAAAAATATTTCCAAATCAGTGGGCAACGTTATATGTTTGAATGTAGAATTTTTAATCTTGTTGAAGCTGAATTCAACCGCTGCAGAACTGGCTGTTTTACTTCCGTAACCAAATACTGGTATCATTAATCCAGACCAAAGTGGCAATAGCTTAACGCATTTAATAATTAATGGAACTAGAGAGAGCAAATACATTGGATTAATCCCAGTTCCTTATTTTATAATAAGTTTACTCTTTTCATATATCTCTTGGGCCCATGATTGAAAAGGATTATTGATGTCGTCTAGTCCAGAAAATTGAAGATCAAATTCTTCTTCAATTAATTTACGAGCCTCATCTTCTGTTTCTACTGTTGCTAAAATGTCATTAAACTGTTCTTCAAATTCTATAAACCCCGTTGAAGTTGCTCTGATAAGATGCTGTTTATGTTTTTCACATTCTGTTGTACCTCCACTGTGTGCATCATTTCCATCAGTCTCATTAATTAGCACAACAAATAAAGATAACAACAATGCATACATATCATTAAGGGATTGACTGTTCGCAATATAACTTCTCTGACTCTCCTGTGAACGGTTTTAAGAGGTATCCACTTACTGGCTACCTTTATAAAATGCGCAACATCTGTCCTTACAAAGCATTTAGGGAGCCAGTGTGAGTTACTAGGGAGATCTCCCAACACTAAATCAGAACAAACATTTATATATTCTTGTAAAGAGGAATATTGTGTGAAGCATTGTACAATTGCCGATAATAATGCCAATGACTGATCGCAGACGGTTTCTTTCGGACGTGGAACATCACTGCTCACCCAATTGGCCAGCCAATTGAAAATTGCAATATTATTGTGCCGCTCACTCAGCATATTGGTAACAGTAAAACTATGCATTTTTTTCGGGATCATAGACCAAACCTTCATACAAAAAGATATGTTTGGTTTTGACTGTACCAAATTTTTTAAAATTGTTCACAACACTACCAGTTGCATCAACAATAAGTTTTGGATATTTATTTTGACGACAATACCCTCGGTATAAATGTATTTGTTCACCACTGTGATAATGCAAAAAAAATGGATTACCTCCCATATCATTCAAAACATCTTTAAAATCTTCCTCAGTTTTCATCATTGCTAATGCCGTTAAGGTTTCTGGATGCCTTTTATTTTTTTGGCGCTGTCGATGTTTTATGATTCTCAATGCTCCTCCAGTTGGAATGATTGTAGGTTCTGGGCTACCTAATTTAATTTTTTTTTTAACAAACAGAATTAAATTAATAAGGTGAATTTTAGGCTATATTAATATTGTATTGTCTAATATTTTTGTTTTCAATAAACGTAGTGACTTGTGTTTTAGACATTTTGGTGTAGATCACTTTTTTGTTTATTTATAAATTCAATACCTAACATGTATTTTAGACATTTAAAATATCCAAATGATTTTTTTTTAATATGTTCTTTGAAATTAATCATTAAAAAAAAATCATGCATTATTATATGGTTAAAAGGAATTTGAATGAATTATATAATATAATGAATAATAGACATATATACTCTAATTTCTAAGCAATCTGTGGATCCATTGTATGATTCTATCAAACGTAAAATAATAATGTGACACATTTCTGTATGAAAGTTCTTATACGTGTTTCTGCATAGGTTTTATTTATACTAAAATGAATGCTACATACCTATTTTCATTAACCGTCCCGCTTCTCTTTCTCTAAATGTTTCACACAACAATCCTTCGTTTATAATTGATGTAAAGGCTGCAGTTTTCGCTGATCCTATTATGTGACGTTTTTTAATAGATGTATGTTCTTCATTGAATTTCCCAATAAAAGTGCAATTCATAAGCACTCTACCAGCAATAAAACATTATATAAATACTAGGGTTCAGATTTTAAGGCATTCAAATTTAAAAAAAAGCACCACAAATCAAACAAACATCAAAAGAGAAGATTTATTAATTAAAAAATTTAAGAAATACCTATTAATTATTTTGTTGTCCCACCCATGTGTGTGAAGTTGGCCCACCGACTTTCTTCAATCGATTCCAAAACTATGTCAATATTTTGCAAATTAATTGCAAATAATTGAAAATTGGTTTTTAGAATTTGCAAATCGATATTTTAGATTTTTTATTGGTATTATATTTCTTATTCAATTTCTATTTTTTATTTAACTTTTTTCTTTATATATTCTGATTTTTCTAAATGAAATTTTCAAACCTTCGCCTTTTTTAATTCTAGTTGAATTGTTTCATTGAGTATACAATAGTATTTTTATTTATTCAATTAAGAATAATTTTATCAAATAGATATGTATCTTATAAGAATAAAAAAATAAATAAAAAAAAAAAAAACTTAATAGGTCTAGAAAAATAGTTAATTTAAAAATGCTAATTTTAATAAAAAGCTTTTATTAATACAAATATAATTCCAATAAATGAACCTGAATTTATAAAATAATGTAATATTAATTTTTTTGTTTTTTTTTATTAAGGTTACTAATGTAAGGTAATATTAATAAATAAACGGAAAAGGTAGATCAAGAAAAAAGTAAAGTAAAACATAGAAAATGAATAAGAAATATAATATCAATAAAAAATCTAAAATATCGATTTGCAAATTCTAAAAACCAATTTGATATTATTTGCAATTCATTTGCAAAATATTGACATAGTTTTGGAATCGATCGAACAAAGTCGGTAGGCCAACTTCACACACATGTCCCGCCCTGCGTTACCTATGCCAAAGATAATAAAACCTAAACCTTCTAATTACAAGACAAATTACTAATTGACAAAATATTTTTAAACGTTTTAGATCCATTTTCATTTAACTGTACCTAGTGTTTCCTGCAGGTGGTTTATCTTCAACAATTCCTTTAAAATCCGAATTGCAAATTGTGCATCGTCCAATTACGATAATGTAAGTTGATCCAGTAGGATAAACTTTGGCCCTACGAAAGGATAAACAGCATGGCAATTGTGTATGGATCCAAAAATATTCAGCAAGTAAGGGTGTCCACATGTTTTTAAGTAAAGCGTTGTACGATCTTGAGTTTTGTAAAGTCCGAGATTTATCATTTGATTTGTAAAATACTTGATGAGGCTGGATTTGTTCCCATTCGGCAGGAGAAAATGTAAAAACAAATTTTTTTTTTGGCAAACATTCGTCAATACTGCTACATTCACTTGAAGTATCTATTTAAATATATACAAAGTAACTAAAATATATTTTTATGGAAAAATGTAAATTACACCCAATGAATAAAAGAATTTTAAATTTCGCATAATACATTTTAAGTATACATTTGTATGTATTAAATTCTCACTAAAATATTTCATGAATAAATTGGTATGTAATAAATTGCGCCATGTCTGTGAGGTTTGCCTCCCGACTATGCCTAATCAACTCCACACCTATGCCAATACTTTTCCAACTATTTGTAATTATTTTCAATACGTTTTTGGACCTTTGCAATTCATTATTTTCCAGGGGAGTTCTCAAACGAGGGTATTGATATAATTATTATTTAAGATTCTGAGTAGAGCCATTAATGAATTTTTTTTAAGAAAATGTTTCACCTTTTGGGACAGTAAAAGAAATAGGGTACAAATCAAAATTTAATAAAAAACAATCTAGGTTTTATACAAATAAACATATTAGATAAAAAATAAATGGAAATTTGATAAAAATATCAAAAAATGTATATTTTATAAAAATCTTTTTGATAAAAAATCAATCTATATTTGAGCTCCATCACTCCAGCACCCCAAGTTCAAAATTTTGGCACTAAAATTGAACACGATTATGTAACCATTTTGTTACCACATATAACCATAATAACTTATTTTGTAACGTACAAGGAAGTTCAGAATTCCAAGTATTAAATTCGGGTGCTGGAGTAACGTCACCCCAGCACCTGGTACACTTTAAAATGTTTTGTTCGGTTTGAAATTTACAGAATTATGTAACCATTTAGTAACCAAATGTTAACCAAAATAAGAGATTCCCAACTTAACTAAAAACCCGGGAAAACCATTATAAGTTGGGTGGTCACCTTCGTGACGTCATGCGATTTACCAAGTAAAAAAATGTAATTGATAAAAAACATAAAATTAAAAAAGTAGAAATAGATAAAGAAATGTTAAAAAATCTAAATTCATAAATATTTGAAGTATTAAAAAATTAAATTGATAAAAAATGTTTAGTTAAAAAAGTAGAAAATGATAAAAAATATTAAAACATTAAATTGACAAAAAAACGTAAAATTAAAAAGTTGAAGTTGATAAGGGTATGTTAAAAAATCAAATTTCATATAAAAAATTAACAAAATAAAATATCAAAATTCATAAAAATTTGAAATATTAAAAATGAAATTGATAAAAACGTAAAATTAAAAAATTCGTAATTGATGAAAATAAATATTAAAAAAATAAATTCATAAAAAATAGGTAAAATTAAAAAGTTGAAATTGATAACAAATGTTAAAAAATCTAAATTCATAAATATTTGAAGTATTAAAAAATTAAATTGATAAAAAATGTTTAGTTAAAAAAGTAGAAAATGATAAAAAAAATTAAATTGACAAAAAACGTAAAATTAAAAATGTTGAAATTGATAAGGGTATGTTAAAAAATCTAAATTCATAAAAATTTGAAAAAAAAAATATTAAAAAGTTGAAAGTGATAAACAAATGTTAAAAAATTTAAATTCATAAATATTTGAAGTATTAAAAAATTAAATTGATAAAAAATGTTTAGTTAAAAAAGTAGAAAATGATAAAAAAAATTAAATTGACAAAAAACATAAAATTAAAAATGTTGAAATTGATAAGGGTATGTTAAAAAATCTAAATTCAAAAAATTTGAAATATTAAAAAAACGTAAAATTAAAAAATGTCAAAATTAATAAAGGAATGTTAAAAATCTAAATTCATAAAAATTTGAAAAAAAAATATTAAAAAATGAAATTGATAAAGGGATGTTAAAAAATCTAAATTTTAGAATAGAAATCAATTTTCATTTTTTTTAATTTTTTTAACAATTTCGACATTTTTCATTTTTAATATTTTTTTACCAATTTCTACTTTTTTAATTTTACATTTTGTATCAATTTAATTTTTTAATATTTCAAATTTTTATGTATTTTATTGATTTTTTATAAATTTAGATTTCTAACATTTCCTTTATTAATTTCTACATTTTTAAATTTTAAATTTTTTATCAATTTCATTTTTCATATTTTCAAATTTTTATGAATTTTGGGTTTTAATTTGTTGATTTCTTATGAATTTAGATTTTTAACATTTCTT
>NW_021770824.1:41950-43925 GCF_005508785.2 Acyrthosiphon pisum | reverse complement strand
AAAAACGTAGTTTCTTTTGCAGTCTTATAGGTTACCATATATAAGAAGAGGAATATGTTTTGGTAGAACGCTTACGTTAAATAATATAATAAATATATTAAGAGAACGTCGCACCCGCAAATTATGTTGTCTACTTGTATCTGTCTTACACACTTGCAATATAGCAAATTTTACGCTCAGCAGATCACGTTTAGCTCCGTTCATTTAAAAATTAGAGTGAATTTAGTATTGAACGCGGACACTGTACGGACGGGTAAAAGTGTCCGCGTTCTGCAATGTACCTTTTTACCCGACCGTACAAAGTGTCCGCGTTTCGCAATTTTAATGCTCGGCCGGACAAAGTGACCATATAATAACAACGTAGCCGGCCGTAGAGCGAGAGAGATATAAGTATATAGAAATCGGTAAACAGTAAGAGAGATAGCGACTAACGCTTTTATTTTCGTTCTTACGGTTTTTCTGGGCTAGGGTCCCCTCCGTTCACATCGCGCCATAAGAAACTACGTTTCAAAAATTAATTTTGAAGGGTACCGTGGTGCTGGGGTGACGTCTCCCTGGCAACTGTACAACTTAAATTGGTTTTCACGGGATTTGTGTTAAGTATGGAATCTCGGATTTTGGTTTACATTTGGTTACAAAATGGTTACATAATCGTGTGCAATTTTGGTGCCAAAAGTTTGACTTGAGGTGCTGGAGTAACGGAGCTATTTGAGCTAATAATAGAGAAAAAATCCGAATTCGATAAAAATCTGTATAAAAATGAAAATTTAATTAAAAAATTAAAAATCAATCTTTTTATTTAATAAATATATATATTTGTTTTTTATCAAAATATGTATACATTTTATAAAAAGATCAATGTTTTATAAGAAAAATCAATGTTTTTAAAAAAAACATAAATTCGATAAAATACTGTATAAAAATGTATATATCATAATAAATAAATATACTAAAAATCTAAACTCGATAAAAATCTGTATAAAAATGGAAATTTAAGTAATATAATATTTCTGTTTTTATTAAAATATGTATGTAACTTAAAATAACTTAAAATAACCATAAATAAACTATGTTTATATTTTTTAAATATTTGGTAACAGAATAACCTACTTACATGGAATCTTGTTTTAAATGTTCAATCCTTAGCTTTAAAAGTTGAATATTTTATAATTAATTAACTATAAAATTATTGGTGAATAATTGACTTGATAAATTTAGTCAAAATTTGAAGTTTAAATGTTTATAAATTATGCCCAATGTATTTTTAATATTTTTCAACTGCTATTGTAACAACATATTAGAAACCTTGTATTCATTTTTCACGGTTTTAGAACCAACGAATAAAATTGAGCATTAAAATTAATATTAAAAGGAAAATTTATAAAATTTAATAAAATAAAACAGAACTTTTAAGAAGTAAATATCACCTAGGTTTATCTATTTAAAATATTGGTCACATATGTCTTTAATAATGAATTATAAGGTTCAGACCTTTATAAGGAGCCGCCTCTGCGAACAAAGCCTACTCATGCCTATGGCACCAATTAGATCCACTTCCCAACGAACAAGAGACTGAACTACTGAAGTTGAAATTAGTAGGTACATGGCCAAAGCAACATATTTTATTAAAGTGCATACTGCATATACTACTAAACTCACTTGGTGGTTAAAACGCGCAAGTTGACGTTTTTAAAAACCTCATGATCTTAAAACTATTATAAAATGAATACAACGTTTAAACGCCCAGTATGAATCATTGGAAATAGGTACCTACATGGTTTAATTTTAGAGCGTTAGCGGGATTAGTTGCCTATAATTAAACTTAAACTAGTGTGATTCTATGCGATAGAACGTCAAAGAAACCTAGAATATTTTATCAATATGAAAACATGTGTGGCAATATTATTTTGATCAATAAATAATCACAATGTTTAAAAAACGTAGACACGCGCGTTTGATCACCTAGTGTGTAATA
>NW_021770824.1:35278-41850 GCF_005508785.2 Acyrthosiphon pisum | reverse complement strand
TCCCAACACTAAATCAGAACAAACATTTATATATTCCTGTAAAGAGGAATATTGTGTGAAGCATTGTACAATTGCCGATAATAATGCCAATGACTGATCGCAGACGGTTTCTTTCGGACGTGGAACATCACTGCTCACCCAATTGGCCAGCCAATTGAAAATTGCAATATTATTGTGCCGCTCACTCAGCATATTGGTAACAGTAAAACTATGCATTTTTTCGGGATCATAGACCAAACCTTCATACAAAAAGATATGTTTGGTTTTGACTGTACCAAATTTTTTAAAATTGTTCACAACGCTACCAGTTGCATCAACAATAAGTTTTGGATATTTATTTTGACGACAATACCCTCGGTATAAATGTATTTGTTCACCACTGTGATAATGCAAAAAAAATGGATTACCTCCCATATCATTCAAAACATCTTTAAAATCTTCCTCAGTTTTCATCATTGCTAATGCCGTTGAGGTTTCTGGATGCCTTTTATTTTTTTGGCGCTGTCGATGTTTTATGATTCTCAATGCTCCTCCAGTTGGAATGATTGTAGGTTCTGGGTTACCTAATTTAATTTTTTTTTTAACAAACAGAATTAAATTAATAGCGTGAATTTTAGGCTATATTAATATTGTATTGTCTAATATTTTTGTTTTCAATAAACGTAGTGACTTGTGTTTTAGACATTTTGGTGTAGATCACTTTTTTGTTTATTTATAAATTCAATACCTAACATGTATTTTAGACATTTAAAAAATGATTTTTTTTTAATATGTTCTTTGAAATTAATCATTAAAAAAAAATCATGCATTATTGTATGGTTAAAAGGAATTTGAATGAATTATATAATATAATGAATAATATACATATATACTCTAATTTCTAAGCAATCTGTGGATCCATTGTATGATTCTATCAAACGTAAAATAATAATGTGACACATTTCTGTACGAAAGTTCTTATACGTGTTTCTGCATAGGTTTTATTTATACTAAAATGAATGCTACATACCTATTTTCATTAACCGTCCCGCTTCTCTTTCTCTAAATGTTTCACACGACAATCCTTCGTTTATAATTGATGTCAAGGCTGCAGTTTTCGCTGATCCTATTATGCGACGTTTTTTAATAGATGTATGTTCTTCATTGAATTTCCCAATATAAGTGCAATTCATAAGCACTCTACCAGCAATAAAACATTAATAAATACTAGGGTTCAGATTTTAAGGCATTCAAATTTTAAAAAAAGCACCACAAATCAAACAAACATCAAAAGAGAAGATTTATTAATTAAAAAATTTAAGAAATACCTATTAATTATTTTGTTGTCCCACCTATGTGTGTGAAGTTGGCTCACCGACTTTCTTCAATCGATTCCAAAACTATGTCAATATTTTGCAAATTAATTGCAAATAATTGAAAATTGGTTTTTAGAATTTGCAAATCGATATTTTAGATTTTTTATTGGTATTATATTTCTTATTCAATTTCTATTTTTTATTTAACTTTTTTCTTTATATATTCTGATTTTTCTAAATGAAATTTTCAAATCTTCGCCTTTTTTAATTCTAGTTGAATTGTTTCATTGAGTATACAATAGTATATTTATTTATTTAATTAAGAATAATTTTATCAAATAGATATGTATCTTATAAGAATAAAAAAATAAATAAAAAAAAAAAAAAACTTAATAGGTCTAGAAAAATAGTTAATTTAAAAATGCTAATTTTAATAAAAAGCTTTTATTAATACAAATATAATTCCAATAAATGAACCTGAATTTATAAAATAATGTAATATTAATTTTTTTGTTTTTTTTATTAAGGTTACTAATGTATGGTAATATTAATAAATAAACGGAAAAGGTAGATCAAGAAAAAAGTAAAGTAAAACATAGAAATTGAATAAGAAATATAATATCAATAAAAAATCTGAAATATCGATTTGCAAATTCTAAAAACCAATTTGCAATTATTTGCAATTCATTTGCAAAATATTGACATAGTTTTGGAATCGATCGAACAAAGTCGGTAGGCCAACTTCACACACATGTCCCGCCCTGCGTTACCTATGCCAAAGATAATAAAACCTAAACCTTCTAATTACAAGACAAAATACTAATTGACAAAATATGTTTAAACGTTTTAGATCTATTTTCATTTAACTGTACCTAGTGTTTCCTGCAGGTGGTTTATCTTCAACAATTCCTTTAAAATGCGAATTGCAAATTGTGCATCGTCCAATTACGATAATGTAAGTTGATCCAGTAGGATAAACTTTGGCCCTACGAAAGGATAAACAGCATGGCAATTGTGTGTGGATCCAAAAATGTTCAGCAAGTATGGGTGTCCACATGTTTTTAGGTAAGGCGTTGTACGATCTTGAGTTTTGTAAAGTCCGAGATTTATCATTTGATTTGTAAAATACTTGATGAGGCTGGATTTGTTCCCATTCGTCAGGAGAAAATGTAAAAACAAATTTTTTTTTTGGCAAACATTCGTCAATACTGCTACATTCACTTGAAGTATCTATTTAAATATATACAAAGTAACTAAAATATATTTTTATGGAAAAATGTAAATTACACCCAATGAATAAAAGAATTTTAAATTTCGCATAATACATTTTAAGTATACATTTGTATGTATTAAATTCTCACTAAAATATTTCAGGAATAAATTGGTATGTAATAAATTGCGCCATGTCTGTGAGGTTTGCCTCCCGACTATGCCTAATCGACTCCACACCTATGCCAATACTTTTCCAACTATTTGTAATTATTTTCAATACGTTTTTGGACCTTTGCAAGTCATTATTTTCCATGGGAGTTCTCAAACAAGGGTATTGATATAATTATTATTTAAGATTCTGAGTAGAGCCATTAATGAATTTTTTTTAAGAAAATGTTTCACCTTTTGGGACAGTAAAAGAAATAGGGTACAAATCAAAATTTAATAAAAAACAATCTAGGTTTTATACAAATAAACATATTAGATAAAAAAGAAATGGAAATTTGATAAAAAATAAAAATATCAAAAAATGTATATTTTATAAAAATCTTTTTGATAAAAAATCAATCTATATTTGAGCTCCATCACTCCAGCACCCCAAGTTCAAAATTTTGGCACCAAAATTGAACACGATTATGTAACCATTTTGTTACCACATATAACCATAATAACTTTTTTTGTAACGTACAAGGAAGTTCAGAATTCCAAGTATTAAATTCGGGTGCTGGGGTAACGTCATCGCAGCACCCGGTACACTTTAAAATGTTTTGTTCGGTTTGAAATTTACAGAATTATGTAACCATTTTGTAACCAAATGTTAACCAAAATAAGAGTTTCCCAACTAAAAACCCGGGAAAACCATTATAAGTTGGGTGGTCATCTTCGTGACGTCATGCGATTTACCAAGTAAAAAAATGTAATTGATAAAAAACATAAAATTAAAAAAGTAGAAATAGATAAAGAAATGTTAAAAAATCTAAATTTATAAATATTTGAAGTATTAAAAAATTAAATTGATAAAAAATGTTTAGTTAAAAAAGTAGAAAATGATAAAAAAAAATTAAATTGACAAAAAACGTAAAATTAAAAAATGTCGAAATTAATAAAGGAATGTTAAAAATCTAAATTCATATAAAAAATTAACAAAATAAAATATCAAAATTCATAAAAATTTGAAATATTAAAAATGAAATTGATAAAAACGTAAAATTAAAAAAGTCGTAATTGATGAAAATAAATATTAAAAAAATGTAATTGATAAAAAACATAAAATTAAAAAAGTAGAAATAGATAAAGAAATGTTAAAAAATCTAAATTTATAAATATTTGAAGTATTAAAAAATTAAATTGATAAAAAATGTTTAGTTAAAAAAGTAGAAAATGATAAAAAAAAATTAAATTGACAAAAAACGTAAAATTAAAAAATGTCGAAATTAATAAAGGAATGTTAAAAATCTAAATTCATATAAAAAATTAACAAAATAAAATATCAAAATTCATAAAAATTTGAAATATTAAAAATGAAATTGATAAAAACGTAAAATTAAAAAAGTCGTAATTGATGAAAATAAATATTAAAAAAATGTAATTGATAAAAAACATAAAATTAAAAAAGTAGAAATAGATAAAGAAATGTTAAAAAATCTAAATTCATAAATATTTGAAGTATTAAAAAATTAAATTGATAAAAAATGTTAAGTTAAAAAAGTAGAAAATGATAAAAAAAATTAAATTGACAAAAAACGTAAAATTAAAAATGTTGAAATTGATAAGGGTATGTTAAAAAATCTAAATTCATAAAAATTTGAAATATTAAAAATTAAATTGATAAAAAACGTAAAATTAAAAAATGTCGAAATTAATAAAGGAATGTTAAAAATCTAAATTCATAAAAATTTGTAAAAAAAAAATATTAAAAAGTTGAAATTAATAAAGGAATGTTAAACAATCTAAATTCATAAAAATTTGAAAAAAAAAATATTAAAAAATGAAATTGATAAAGGGATGTTAAAAAATCTAAATTTTAGAATAGAAATCAATTTTTCATTTTTTTCATTTTTTTAACAATTTCGACATTTTTCATTTTTAATATTTTTATCAATTTCTACTTTTTTAATTTTACATTTTGTATCAATTTCATTTTTTAATATTTCAAATTTTTATGTATTTTGTTGATTTTTTATAAATTTAAATTTTTAACATACCTTTATTAATTTCTACATTTTTAAATTTTAAATTTTTTATCAATTTCATTTTTCAATATTTCAAATTTTTATGAATTTTGGTTTTTATTTGTTGATTTCTTATGAATTTATATTTTTTAACATTTTATCTATTTCTACTTTTTTAATTTTATGTTTTTTATCAATCACATTTTTTTACTTGGTAAATCGCATGACGTCATGATGGTTACCACCCAACTTATAATGGTTTTCCCGGGTTTTGAGTTAAGTGGGAATCTCTTATTTTGGTTAACATTTGGTTACAAAATGGTTACATAATTCTGAGAAAGTTTCGAGTAAAAAAAGTGAGTGCTGTCGTGGGACACCCGGTAAAAACGTAGTTTCTTTGGCAGGCTTATAGGTTACATATATAAGAAGAGGAATATGTTTTGGTAGTACGCTTACGTTAAATAATATAATAATATTATTAAGAGAACGTCGCACCCGCATATTATGTTGTCTACTTGTGTCTGTCTTACACACTTGCAATATAGCAAATTTTACGCTCTGCAGATCACGTTTAGCTCCGTTCATTTAAAAATTAGAGTGAATTTAGTATTGAACGCGGACACTGTACGGACGGGTAAAAGTGTCCACGTTCTGCAATGTACCTTTTTACCCGACCGTACAAAGTGTCCGCGTTTCTCAATTTTAATACTCGGCCGGACAAAGTGACCATATAATAACAACGTAGCCGGCCGTAGAGCGAGAGAGATATAAGTATATAGAAATCGGTAAAGAGTAAGAGAGATTGCGACTAACGCTTTTATTTTCGTTCTTACGGTTTTTCTGGGCTAGGGTCCCCTCCGTTCACATCGCGCCATAAGAAACTACGTTTCAAAAATTAATTTTGAAGGGTACCGTGGTGCTGGGGTGACGTCTCCCTGGCAACTGTACAACTTAAATTGGTTTTCACGGGATTTGTGTTAAGTATGGAATCTCGGATTTTGGTTTACATTTGGTTACAAAATGGTTACATAATCGTGTGCAATTTTGGTGCCAAAAGTTTGACTTGAGGTGCTGGAGTAACGGAGCTATTTGAGCTAATAATAGAGAAAAAATCCGAATTCGATAAAAATCTGTATAAAAATGAAAATTTAATTAAAAAATTAAAAATCAATCTTTTTATTTAATAAATATATTTTTGTTTTTTATCAAAATATGTATACATTTCAAAGATCAATGTTTTATAAGAAAAATCAATGTTTTTAAAAAAAACATAAATTCGATAAAATACTGTATAAAAATGTATATATCATAATAAATAAATATACTAAAAATCTAAACTCGATAAAAATCTGTATAAAAATGGAAATTTAAGTAATATAATATTTCTGTTTTTATTAAAATATGTATGTAACTTAAAATAACTTAAAATAACCATAAATAAACTATGTTTATATTTTTTAAATATTTGGTAACAGAATAACCTACTTACATGGAATCTTGTTTTAAATGTTCAATCCTTAGCTTTAAAAGTTGAATATTTTATAATTAATTAACTATAAAATTATTGGTGAATAATTGACTTGATAAATTTAGTCAAAATTTGAAGTTTAAATGTTTATAAATTATGCCAATGTATTTTTAATATTTTTCAACTGCTATTGTAACAACATATTAGAAACCTTGTATTCATTTTTCACGGTTTTAGAACCAACGAATAAAATTGAGCATTAAAATTAATATTAAAAGGAAAATTTATAAAATTTAATAAAATAAAACAGAACTTTTAAGAAGTAAATATCACCTACGTTTATCTATTTAAAATATTGGTCACATATGTCTTTAATAATGAATTATAAGTTCAGACCTTTATAAGAGCCGCCTCTGCGAACAAAGC
>NW_021770824.1:29346-35228 GCF_005508785.2 Acyrthosiphon pisum | reverse complement strand
GTGCTCTCCCATACATTTGTGTTTAGAGGTAGACATGGGATAAAGGAAAAACTAGGGATTTTTACCTCTGAAAACATTTCCTGTTTCTAACAAATATTTTCTGATGAAAATCAATTGTCAAAACGGATCGGGTACGTAATTTCTATTTATGGTATTTAGCATTTGGAATATTGAGGTTGATTATATATTAAAGTATACCTATTTTTAGTATGTTTGTATTATAATTTATATTATACAAATTATATGTCTTGTAGTTATTAATTATTATGCATAGCGAGCCATAGTTATTATGTAGGTACCTAGGTACATTTAAGTAAATAATTATTTTGATATCATTTATGATGTTATTAATTATAAAGCCATAGAGACGACGTATGAAATTTAAACACCGTAATCGTATAAGACGTGTAGTAGGACGTATGTACATTGACTAGGTATTATTTTTATTTTGGTTTTTTTACGGGAACGGGATGAGCGTCCAATAAGGTAGGTACATACTTATTCTATAAAAAAAAATTATGAAGTACGTAATATACGGAGGTATATGAATATAGATCATATTATATGCAAGACCCTATAGATTATAGTCTATAATAGCCTGATGGCTGATATATATGTTCATTTTTATTTATATAATACCATTTTATCATAATGGAAAGTAATATTGTCTCAATATTTTGTGAACGATCAACAACTGCATATGAGATACGATTCACTGTCCGTTAGCATATTATATAAGACGTAACTACGTAAGTATATTTAAAATTATTTAAGAGGTCGTTCCTAGAGCATATTACACACTAGGTGATCAAACGCGCGTGTCTACGTTTTTTAAACATTGTGATTATTTATTTATCAAAATAATATTGCCACACATGTTTTCATATTGATAAAATATTCTAGGTTTCTTTGACGTTCTATCGCATAGAATCACACTAGTTTAAGTTTAATTATAGGCAACTAATCCCGCTAACGCTCTAAAATTAAACCATGTACCTATTTCCAATGATTCATAGGTACTGGGCGTTTAAACGTCGTATTCATTTTATAATAGTTTTAAGATCATGAGGTTTTTAAAAACGTCAACTTGCGCGTTTTAACCACCAAGTGAGTTTAGTAGTATATGCAGTATGCACTTTAATAAAATATGTTGCTTTGGCCATGTACCTACTAATTTCAACTTCAGTAGTTCAGTCTCTTGTTCGATGGGAAGTGGATCTAATTGGAGCCATAGGCATGAGTAGGCTTTGTCGGCAAAAGGCGGCTTCCTTATAAAGGTCTGAAGCCTTAATAATTCATTATAAATTATGCCAATGTATTTTTAATATTTTTCAACTGCTATTGTAACAACATATCAGAAACCTTGTATTCATTTTTCACGGTTTTAGAACCAACGAATAAAATTGAGCATTAAAATTAATATCAAAAACAAAATTTATAAAATTTAATAAAATAAAACAGAACTTTTAACAAGTAAATATCACCTAGGTTTATCTATTTAAAATATTGGTCACATATGTCTTTAATAATGAATTATAAGGTTCAGACCTTTATAAGGAGCCGCCTCTGCGAACAAAGCCTACTCATGCCTATGGCACCAATTAGATCCACTTCCCATCGAACAAGAGACTGAACTACTGAAGTTTAAATTAGTAGGTACATGGCCAAAGCAACATATTTTATTAAAGTGCATACTGCATATACTACTAAACTCACTTGGTAGTTAAAACGCGCAAGTTGACGTTTTTAAAAACCTCATGATCTTAAAACTATTATAAAATGAATACGACGTTTAAACGCCCAGTATGAATCATTGGAAATAGGTACATGGTTTAATTTTAGAGCGTTAGCGGGATTAGTTGCCTATAATTAAACTTAAACTAGTGTGATTCTATGCGATAGAACGTCAAAGAAACCTAGAATATTTTATCAATATGAAAACATGTGTGGCAATATTATTTTGATCAATAAATAATCACAATGTTTAAAAAACGTAGACACGCGCGTTTGATCACCTAGTGTGTAATATGCTCTAGGAACGACCTCTTAAATAATTTTAAATATACTTACGTAGTTACGTCTTATAATATATGCTAACGGACAGTGAATCGTATCTCATATGCAGTTGTTGATCGTTCACAAAATATTGAGACAATATTATTTTCCATTATGATAAAACGGTATTATATAAATAAAAATGAACATATATATCAGCCATCAGGCTATTATAGACTATAGTCTATAGGGTCTTGCATATAATATGATCTATATTCATATACCTCCGTATATTACGTACTTCATAATTTTTTTTTATATAATAAGTATGTACCTACCTTATTGGACGCTCATCCCGTTCCCAAAAAAAAAACCAAAATAAAAATAATACCTAGTCAATGTACATACGTCCTACTACACGTCTTATACGATTACGGTGTTTAAATTTCATACGTCGTCTCTATGGTTTTATAATTAATAACATCATAAATGATATCAAAATATTTATTTACTTAAATGTACCTAGGTACATAATACCTATGGCTCGCTATGCATAATAATTAATAACTACAAGACATATAATTTGTATAATATAAATTATAATACAAACATACTAAAAATAGGTACACTTTAATATATAATCAACCTCAATATTCCAAATGCTAAATACCATAAATAGAAATTACGTACCCGATCCGTTTGACAATTGATTTTCATCAGAAATATTTGTAGAAACAGGAAATGTTTTCAGAGGTAGAAATCCTAGTTTTTCCTTTATCCCATGTCTACCTTTAAACACAAATGTATGGAGAGCACTGGTTGACATGCGATTATCAAGCTTTGAACTGATATCAGACCATACACTGTTAGTAGCAACAGCAACTTCTAAATTAAAAATATGAATCCTTAAAAACACTTAATGCCTCACAAAACAGTACAATTGTTCGAGTGGGTAAGTATAATATTTCATGTTTTTGAAACCAGAATAAAAATCACTGTAGTACCTGTTTAAATATCTGGTACGTATATAACAATATTACAAAATTCTAATTAAAAATTTAATGATCATTCTTAACTTACTTTTTTCACCATTTTCGTTGGTAATTATAACTGCGTCTTTGTAGAAAAGTATAGCATCGATAACCAATGACGGTTCAATCACCCACTTTCGTCCAGCCATTTAAGTATTAATAAATGTTTTTCTTTATAATATTGAAATAATTAATAAAACACATTCACATACTACAAAAACAGTGCGATCAAATCAAATGTAAAATGAGAAATGACTACGATGTAGGTAGTATCTAACATTCAGTTGTAGTGAATACCAAAATAATTCAATACAATAATAGGGATAATTATAAAAATAGAATTTTATGGAATAATATTCGTTAACGTTTTAAAGTATTTGGTAATTATTTATATTATGATGACGATGAGCGTGTAAAAATACGGAATACGATACTAATTTCACTTAACGTATTGTGTACACAGTTATAGTATTCAATTAAAATACCAAATGGCAAATAATAAGTTAGGTATATCCTTATAGGTATATTACAGCAACATGGGGACAGATTACATGTTAGGTAGGTCGTAGGTACCTCGGATACCTACATGCTTATTTTATGAACACTGTTTTAAGTGTACTCTACTATGTACGTAATAATATATATTACCTAGTTATAAATTATAATTGATGTATCAAATAATAGTACATAGAATTGTAACTTATAGTATTTAAGGTTCAATAATTTTTATTAAAGGCAATTTCCTTCTCGATTGTACACAAGTTGCAACATCCCGTCTACCATAAATTTTATCGTAAAAAAAACGGTCCAGTATCTCAACAGGCAAGTAATAAATGTATATAAGTGGTTCCAAATCAACTCAAACATACATTCATTCATAAATAGGTATTATTGATTTGTATTAATATTTTGATTCATTTTTGCATAATATAAGTAACCAAAAAGGAAATACTGATTGCTCGGTAAATAATGGCGTGCAAATTTCGTGCGTAGGCTTGCCAATTCATGCTAATTGCGTGCTAATTATTGGTGATAAAAAAATAGGGAAAATCTTTTTTTTTCAATTTTGGGGGGGCCGGTGAAACGGTCAAAATTTTGAAATACTGATTGCTCGGTAAATAATGGCGTGCGAATTTCGTGCGTAGGCTTGCCAATTCATGCTAATTGCGTGCTAATTATTGGTGATAAAAAAATAGGGAAAATCTTTTTTTTTCAATTTTGGGGGGGGCTGGTGAAACGGTCAAAATTTTGAAATACTGATTGCTCGGTAAATAATGGCGTGCGAATTTCGTGCGTAGGCTTGCCAATTCATGCTAATTGCGTGCTAATTATTGGTGATAAAAAAATAGGGAAAATCTTTTTTTTTCAATTTTGGGGGGGCTGGTGAAACGGTCAAAATTTTGAAATACTGATTGCTCGGTAAATAATGGCGTGCGAATTTCGTGCGTAGGCTTGCCAATTCATGCTAATTGCGTGCTAATTATTGGTGATAAAAAAATAGGGAAAATCTTTTTTTTTCAATTTTGGGGGGGCTGGTGAAACGTTTCACCAGCCCCCCAAAGTTTTTTGGTTATTTCTCATTAAATAGTGTCATGCAAATTATGACAATAGTCTTGCTAATTCATGCTAATTAAGTGCTAATTTTTAGTGCAAAAAAAAACCATGATTTGAGTATGGGGGGGGCTGGTGAAACGGACCTAAATTTCGGTCTTCTCTGTTAAGGCCGCACTTATACCATTAAGTCACAAACTCGTTTTATATGGACCTCGTCTTCAATCATTTTGGGCGTGTGACGTTGTTATTTGGGGTCCTGCTAAGTCTTTAAATAAAAAGAACTGCAAGCTTTCCCCAGAACATCTGCCTACGCATGATCGCATCCTGGTATGTACTCATATAATACGTTTTTATAAACGTTTCCAAGTAAAACTTTGTTTAAATTCCAACTAAATTCCAAATATCACGAAATTTTCCTAAAAAGAAAGCTTCCCTTCAGTGAATCCACTAAGATGACTTGAATAGGGATGATGCCATGATCTGCTTATCTAATGAAGTAACCAAATCGTCAGCTTTCTGCTGTCTTTCAACTACAAGACTTCTTTCCGGTCATTCACAACGTTATTGTTGAAAATAAACTAGCGCTACTATTGTTGTTAGTATATTTATATTTTTTCAAAATAAAGCTACCTACCTATTTATTTTATAAAAATAAAATTGTAATTTATATTGATTTTTCTTTATAACTTCCCCTGAAAACCATCAAAATATTGTCTATTTATCATCTGGTTTCATGTCGACATTTTTCAATACAAAAAAATAACTGTGCGAAAAATTATGATATAAAACGTAATATTATTATATATTATTTTATTATATTGTATTGGTAAAAACAAACAATTTAAATTCAAACATTTTGAATTTATCCTTAAGTGTTAACATCCAAGAAATAGTCCTTACATATTTGATAATAAGTTTTGCTCTCCTTTTTAGACAACTCTTTTAGAACGGATTCATAGGCGTTTATGTTGCGTTCGTGATTTAATTGACGCATTTGAGGGTTATGATGTTTGCTATAATGTTTTACAACTTCGTCTCGCCAATCCATCCGACTCATCTGAAGAGAACCGGCGTTATTTCTGGCAGTCATTGCACCTGTAATATTGTTATTTCGTTTATTGCTCAGTGTTCCACCCATTTTATTATTAAATAAGTTTCGGGTTTTAATAAGGCTTAAAAGGTTTACAACTAATAAGGTTTACAACTTTGGGTGAAATGTTGATTTTTTCAGAATTTATTATTTTTATACTTTGTAATTTCTAATAAAAACACTATTTTCAGGATTTGTAAAATAACAATAAT
>NW_021770824.1:20761-29296 GCF_005508785.2 Acyrthosiphon pisum | reverse complement strand
AAATAAAATAAATCATTTATATTATCTTATTTTGTCATATGAAATACCATACAATTGGCCAACCGATCTTGATGCTTCAATTTCATGACTGGAGTTTGCTATATTCTAGTAATATAATATAGAAGAAATCTGTGGCTTTGGCACGATTTGACTATAATATAGCCATGAAACTATAATAATTTTTAGATTCTGAGTGGAACGATGAATGTATTGATTTTACAATGATGTGTGTTTTTTTATTTTTTTTTTTATTTTTTTATTTTTGTGTCTGTCATCACCTTTTAGGACAGTAAAACTGCTTCGATTTTCTTCAACAGTAACTTTTATGATTGGAAAGTGAATCTAGTTGGTACTTTGGGGGGTCAAAAGTAAAAATTTCCCAATAGTTTTCAAAAGCGCCGTGAAAAACAAAAGAAAAATTAAGGAAAAACGGGAATTTTTACGCAAAATCTGTTTTCGAGAAAATCGATTTTAGTTTTTGGTGTAACTTTAAAAAAAATGACCGTAGATATATGAAATTTTGACTGAATGTTTATCTTAGCATTTTCTATACACGATAAAATTTTCAAAATATTTTGACTTATTTTGAGCTCTTTACGGACATTGTCAGTTTTCATTTTTTTTTAGTTTTTTTTCTAAAAATATCAATAAAATTTTATTTGTTTATCAAAAAAGCTTAAAAATTTAATAGAAGGCTCCTAGTATATTGTTTCAAACGCAGATGAAAAATATTAAAAATCGTTAGTCACAGTTTTTTTTTATAAGCATTTAAAGTTCAAAAAATGACAAAATATGGAAAAATCACGAAAATTTGCAAATTATTTCGAGTTAGAAATTCATAAAAATTTTTCTTTTTAAATCTAAGATATGAAAATGTAATACAAGATTCCTTATAAGATTATCTACCTTTATCAAACAAAAAATATCTATAAGAAAGTCAAATTACATTTTTATGATCGTTTGAAATTCAAATTTTTACAACATTGGATATTCACTCGATTTCTCATGTAGCGATTTCCTTATTTTGTTCTAATTCAAAAACGAATAACTGCAGATACATGAAATTTTTATTGAATGTTTATATAAGCATTTCCTATACACCATACAATTTTGAAAATATTTTGACTCTTTTTGAGCTGTTTACGGACACTTTCAGTTTTAAATTTTTTTAGTTTTTTTTTTCTATAAATATCAATAAAGTTTTATCTGTTGGGCCAAAAAGTGTATAAATTTAATACAAAGCTCCTGATATCTTGTTACAATACCTATCAGTTGAAAAATATTAAAAATACATAGGCACAATTTTTTTTTATAAGCATTTAAAGATCAAATTTTGACAAAATTTATCAAATTTTAATTTGAAAAATTATTTTGTACTTAAAAATTTATAAAATGTTCAATTTTTGAATCTAAGAATTAAAAATTTAAAACAAGATTCCACGTAAGTAATTAATTCTGTTACCAAAAAATCTAAAATATACATTTAAACAGTTTATTTTTATAGTCATTTTAAGTACAAATTTGGACGAAATTACATATTAAAAACCTAGGATAACTATTTTAGTTATTTTGTTGTGATTGTATAATATTATTCGTGGGTACTTGAAACTTCTAAAGTAGGTATACTATTATATATCTATGATTTTACCACGGTTTTTTGTTGATGTATAACGCGTTATAACTTATAAGTACCTAATAGATATTATGATATGATTAATTTGGAATTTATTATAGGTACCTATTATAGGTCAATTTTTTTTTAATACCATAGATAAGTATATATTATATGTCTAATACATAGACTGATATACCGTCTCCGCTCAGAATCGTTTTTCTTATACAGTGATATTATATCATTGAATTCAAATTTAATACTGTCCATTATACAGTGATCCACTTCTAACCTACTGTACAGCAGAGCGACATCCACTTACCCACCTTTTTTTTTATTTTTTTTTTTTTATTTTTGTGTCTGTCATCACGTTTTAGGACAGTAAAAGTGCTTGGATTTTCTTCAACAGTACTTTTTCTGATAGGAAAGTGAATCTAGTTGGTACTTTGGGGGGTCAAAAGTAAAATTTTTCCAATAGTTTTCAAAAGCGCCGTCAAAAACAAAAGAAAAATTAATGAAAAACGGGAATTTTTATGCAAAATCTGTTTTCGAGAAAATCGATTTTGGTTTTTGGTGTAACTTTAAAAAAAATGACCGTAGATATATGAAATTTTGACTGAATGTCTATCTTAGCATTTTCTATACACCATAACATTTTCAAAATATTTTGATTTATTTTGAGCTCTTTATGGACATTTTCATTTTCCATTTTTTTTTAGTTTTTTTTCTAAAAATATCAATAAAATTTTATTTGTTGGATAAAAAAGCTTGAAAATTTAATAGAAGGCTCCTAGTATATTGTTTCAAAGGCAAATGAAAAATATTAAAAATCGTTAGTCACAGTTTTTTTTTATAAGCATTTAAAGTTCAAAAAATGACAAAATATGGAAAAATCACGAAAATTTGCAAATTATTTCGAGTTAGAAATTCATAAAAACTTTTCTTTTTAAATCTAAGATATGAAAATGTAATACAAGATTCCTTATAAGATTATCTACCTTTATCAAACAAAAAATATCTATAAGAAAGTCAAATTAAATTTTTATGATCGTTTGAAATTCAAATTTTTACAACATTGGATATTCACTCGATTTCTCATGTAGCGATTTCCTTATTTTGTTGTAATTCAAAAACGAATAACTGCAGATACATGAAAATTTTACTGAATGTTTATATTAGCATTTCCTATACACCATAAAATTTTGAAAATAATTTGATTCTTTTTGAGCTGTGTACAGACATGGTCAGTTTTCAATTTTTTTAGTTTTTTTTTCTATAAATATCAATAAAGTTTTATCTGTTGGGCCAAAAAGTGTATAAATTTAATACAAAGCTCCTGATATATTGTTACAATATCAGTTGAAAAATATTAAAAAAACATAGGCACAATTTTTTTTTATAAGCATTTAAATATCAAATTTTGACATAATTTATCAAATTTTAATTTGAAAAATTATTTTGTAGTTAAAAATTTATAAAATGTTCAATTTTTGTATCTAAGAATTAAAAATTAAATTTAAAATTTAAAACAAGATTCCACATAAGTAATTAATTCTGTTACCAAAAAATTTAAAAAATACATATACACAGTTTATTTTTATAGTCATTTTAAGTACAAATTTGGACGAAATTACATATTAAAAACCTAGGATAACTATTTTAGTTATTTTGTTGTGATTGTATAATATTATTTGTGGGTACTTGAAACTTCTAAAGTAGGTATACTATTATATATCTATGATTTTACCACGGTTTTTTGTTGATGTATAACGCGTTATAACTTATAAGTACCTAATAGATATTATGATATGATTAATTTGGAATTTATTATAGGTACCTATTATAGGTCAATTTTTTTTTTAATACCATAGATAAGTATATATTATATGTCTAATACATAGACTGATATACCGTCTCCGCTCAGAATCGTTTTTCTTATACAGTGATATTATATCATTGAATTCAAATTTAATACTGTCCATTATACAGTGATCCACTTCTAACCTACTGTACAGCAGAGCGACATCCACTTACCCACCTTTTTTTTTATTTTTTTTTTTTATTTTTGTGTCTGTCATCGCGTTTTAGGACAGTAAAAGTGCTTGGATTTTCTTCAACAGTACTTTTTCTGATAGGAAAGTGAATCTAGTTGGTACTTTGGGGGGGTCAAAAGTAAAATTTTTCCAATAGTTTTCAAAAGCGCCGTCAAAAACAAAAGAAAAATTAATGAAAAACGGGAATTTTTATGCAAAATCTGTTTTCGAGAAAATCGATTTTGGTTTTTGGTGTAACTTTAAAAAAAATGACCGTAGATATATGAAATTTTGACTGAATGTCTATCTTAGCATTTTCTATACACCATAACATTTTCAAAATATTTTGATTTATTTTGAGCTCTTTATGGACATTTTCATTTTCCATTTTTTTTTAGTTTTTTTTCTAAAAATATCAATAAAATTTTATTTGTTGGATAAAAAAGCTTGAAAATTTAATAGAAGGCTCCTAGTATATTGTTTCAAAGGCAAATGAAAAATATTAAAAATCGTTAGTCACAGTTTTTTTTTATAAGCATTTAAAGTTCAAAAAATGACAAAATATGGAAAAATCACGAAAATTTGCAAATTATTTCGAGTTAGAAATTCATAAAAATTTTTCTTTTTAAATCTAAGATATGAAAATGTAATACAAGATTCCTTATAAGATTATCTACCTTTATCAAACAAAAAATATCTATAAGAAAGTCAAATTAAATTTTTATGATCGTTTGAAATTCAAATTTTTACAACATTGGATATTCACTCGATTTCTCATGTAGCGATTTCCTTATTTTGTTGTAATTCAAAAACGAATAACTGCAGATACATGAAAATTTTACTGAATGTTTATATTAGCATTTCCTATACACCATAAAATTTTGAAAATAATTTGATTCTTTTTGAGCTGTGTACAGACATGGTCAGTTTTCAATTTTTTTAGTTTTTTTTTCTATAAATATCAATAAAGTTTTATCTGTTGGGCCAAAAAGTGTATAAATTTAATACAAAGCTCCTGATATATTGTTACAATATCAGTTGAAAAATATTAAAAAAACATAGGCACAATTTTTATTTATAAGCATTTAAATATCAAATTTTGACAACATTTATCAAATTTTAATTTGAAAAATTATTTTGTAGTTAAAAATTTATAAAATGTTCAATTTTTGTATCTAAGAATTTAAAATTTAAAACAAGATTCCACATAAGTAATTAATTCTGTTACCAAAAAATTTAAAAAATACATATACACAGTTTATTTTTATAGTCATTTTAAGTACAAATTTGGACGAAATTACATATTAAAAACCTAGGATAACTATTTTAGTTATTTTGTTGTGATTGTATAATATTATTCGTGGGTACTTGAAACTTCTAAAGTATACTATTATAATATATCTATGATTTTACCACGGTTTTTTGTTGATGTATAACGCGTTATAACTTATAAGTACCTAATAGATATTATGATATGATTAATTTGGAATTTATTATAGGTACCTATTATAGGTCAATTTTTTTTTAATACCATAGATAAGTATATATTATATGTCTAATACAAAGACTGATATACCGTCTCCGCTCAGAATCGTTTTTCTTATACAGTGATATTATATCATTGAATTCAAATTTAATACTGTCCATTATACAGTGATCCACTTCTAACCTACTGTACAGCAGAGCGACATCCACTTACCCACCTTTTTTTTTATTTTTATTTTTATTTTTGTGTCTGTCATCCCGTTTTAGGACAGTAAAAGTGCTTGGATTTTCTTCAACAGTACTTTTTCTGATAGGAAAGTGAATCTAGTTGGTACTTTGGGGGGTCAAAAGTAAAATTTTTCCAATAGTTTTCAAAAGCGCCGTCAAAAACAAAAGAAAAATTAATGAAAAACGGGAATTTTTACGCAAAATCTGTTTTCGAGAAAATCGATTTTGGTTTTTGGTGTAACTTTAAAAAAAATGACCGTAGATATATGAACTTTTGACTGAATGTCTATCTTAGCATTTTCTATACACCATAACATTTTCAAAATATTTTGATTTATTTTGAGCTCTTTATGGACATTTTCATTTTCCATTTTTTTTTAGTTTTTTTTCTAAAAATATCAATAAAATTTTATTTGTTGGATAAAAAAGCTTGAAAATTTAATAGAAGGCTCCTAGTATATTGTTTCAAAGGCAAATGAAAAATATTAAAAATCGTTAGTCACAGTTTTTTTTTATAAGCATTTAAAGTTCAAAAAATGACAAAATATGGAAAAATCACGAAAATTTGCAAATTATTTCGAGTTAGAAATTCATAAAAATTTTTCTTTTTAAATCTAAGATATGAAAATGTAATACAAGATTCCTTATAAGATTGTCTACCTTTATCAAACAAAAAATATCTATAAGGAAGTCAAATTAAATTTTTAGGATCGTTTGAAATTCAAATTTTTACAACAATGGATATTCACTCGATTTCTCATGTAGCGATTTCCTTATTTTGTTGTAATTCAAAAACAAATAACTGCAGATACATGAAATTTTTACTGAATGTTTATATTAGCATTTCCTATACACCATACAATTTTGAAAATATTTTGACTCTTTTTGAGCTGTTTACGGACATTGTAATTTTTAAATTTTTTTAGTTTTTTTTTTTCTATAAATATCAATAAAGTTTTATCTGTTGGGCCAAAAAGTGTATAAATTTAATACAAAGCTCCTGATATATTGTTACAATATCAGTTGAAAAATATTAAAAATACATAGGCACAATTTTTTTTTGTAAGCATTTAAAGATCAAATTTTGACAAAATTTATCAAATTTTAATTTGAAAAATTATTTTGTACTTAAAAATTTATAAAATGTTCAATTTTTGTATCTAAGAATTGAAAATTTAAAACAAGATTCCACGTAAGTAATTAATTCTGTTACCAAAAAATCTAAAAAATACATTTACACAGTTTATTTTTATAGTCATTTTAAGTACAAATTTGGACGAAATTACATATTAAAAACCTAGGATAACTATTTAAGTTATTTTGTTGTGATTGTATAATATTATTCGTGGGTACTTGAAACTTCTAAAGTAGGTATACTATTATATATCTATGATTTTACCACGGTTTTTTGTTGATGTATAACGCGTTATAACTTATAAGTACCTAATAGATATTATGATATGATTAATTTGGAATTTATTATAGGTACCTATTATAGGTCAATTTTTTTTTAATACCATAGATAAGTATATATTATATGTCTAATACATAGACTGATATACCGTCTCCGCTCAGAATCGTTTTTCTTATACAGTGATATTATATCATTGAATTCAAATTTAATACTGTCCATTATACAGTGATCCACTTCTAACCTACTGTACAGCAGAGCGACATCCACTTACCCACCTTTTTTTTTATTTTTTTTTTTTATTTTTGTGTCTGTCATCACGTTTTAGGACAGTAAAAGTGCTTGGATTTTCTTCAACAGTACTTTTTCTGATAGGAAAGTGAATCTAGTTGGTACTTTGGGGGGTCAAAAGTAAAATTTTTCCAATAGTTTTCAAAAGCGCCGTCAAAAACAAAAGAAAAATTAATGAAAAACGGGAATTTTTACGCAAAATCTGTTTTCGAGAAAATCGATTTTGGTTTTTGGTGTAACTTTAAAAAAAATGACCGTAGATATATGAAATTTTGACTGAATGTTTATCTTAGCATTTTCTATACACCATAACATTTTCAAAATATTTTGATTTATTTTGAGCTCTTTACGGACATTTTCATTTTCCATTTTTTTTTAGTTTTTTTTCTAAAAATATCAATAAAATTTTATTTGTTGGATAAAAAAGCTTGAAAATTTAATAGAAGGCTCCTAATATATTGTTTCAAAGGCAGATGAAAAATATTAAAAATCGTTAGTCACAGTTTTTTTTTATAAACATTTAAAGTTCAAAAAATGACAAAATATGGAAAAATCACGAAAATTTGCAAATTATTTCGAGTTAGAAATTCATAAAAATTTTTCTTTTTAAATCTAAGATATGAAAATGTAATACAAGATTCCTTATAAGATTGTCTACCTTTATCAAACAAAAAATATCTATAAGGAAGTCAAATTAAATTTTTAGGATCGTTTGAAATTCAAATTTTTACAACAATGGATATTCACTCGATTTCTCATGTAGCGATTTCCTTATTTTGTTGTAATTCAAAAACAAATAACTGCAGATACATGAAATTTTTACTGAATGTTTACATTAGCATTTCCTATACACCATACAATTTTGAAAATATTTTGACTCTTTTTGAGCTGTTTACGGACATTTTCAGTTTTAAATTTTTTTAGTTTTTTTTTCTATAAATATCAATAAAGTTTTATCTGTTGGGCCAAAAAGTGTAAAAATTTAATACAAAGCTCCTGATATATTGTTACAATATCAGTTGAAAAATATTAAAAATACATAGGCACAATTTTTTTTTATAAGCATTTAAAGATCAAATTTTGACAAAATTTATCAAATCTTAATTTGAAAAATTATTTTGTAGTTAAAAATTTATAAAATGTTCAATTTTTGTATCTAAGAATTAAAAATTTAAAACAAGATTCCACGTAAGTAATTAATTCTGTTACCAAAAAATCTAAAAAATACATTTACACAGTTTATTTTTATAGTCATTTTAAGTACAAATTTGGACGAAATTACATATTAAAAACCTAGGATAACTATTTAAGTTATTTTGTTGTGATTGTATAATATTATTCGTGGGTACTTGAAACTTCTAAAGTATACTATTATATATCTATGATTTTACCACGGTTTTTTGTTGATGTATAACGCGTTATACTTATAAGTACCTAATAGATATTATGATATGATTATTTGGAAATTTATTATA
>NW_021770824.1:15606-20711 GCF_005508785.2 Acyrthosiphon pisum | reverse complement strand
GCTACGATTTTCAACTTCAGTATCTTGTTCGATCAGAAAGTGAATATCGTTGGTGCATTGGGGAGGTCAAAATTTAAATTTCCCAGTGGTTTTCAAAAGCGCCGGGAAAAACAAAAGAAAAATTAAGGAAAAACGGGAATTTTTACGTAAAATCGATTTTTCACAAAATTGAATTTGGTTTTTGGTGTAACTTTAAAAAAAATTACCGTAGATACATGAAATTTTGACTGAATGTTTATCTTAGCATCTTCTATACACCATAACATTTTCAAAATATTTTGATGTATTTTGAGCTCTTTACGGACATTGTCAGTTTTCATTTTTTTTTAGTTTTTTTTCTAAAAATATCCATAAAATTTTATTTGTTTATCAAAAAAGCTTGAAAATTTAATAGAAGGCTCCTAGTATATTGTTTCAAAGGCAGATGAAAAATATTAAAAATCGTTAGTCACAGTTTTTTTTTATAAGCATTTAAAGTTCAAAAAATGACAAAATATGGAAAAATCACGAAAATTTGCAAATTATTTCGAGTTAGAAATTCATAAAAATTTTTCTTTTTAAATCTAAGATATGAAAATGTAATACAAGATTCCTTATAAGATTATCTACCTTTATCAAACAAAAA
The DNA here is from genome assembly GCF_005508785.2 of Acyrthosiphon pisum. Classification (NCBI taxonomy): domain Eukaryota; kingdom Metazoa; phylum Arthropoda; class Insecta; order Hemiptera; family Aphididae; genus Acyrthosiphon; species Acyrthosiphon pisum. The sequence continues at coordinate 20,086 of NW_021770824.1, read as the reverse complement.
ATATCTATAAGAAAGTCAGATTAAATTTTTATGATCGTTTGAAATTCAAATTTTTACAACATTGGATATTCACTCGATTTCTCATGTAGCGATTTCCTTATTTTGTTCTAATTCAAAAACGAATAACTGCAGATACATGAAAATTTTACTGAATGTTTATATTAGCATTTCCTATACACCATACAATTTTGAAAATATTTTGACTCTTTTTGAGCTGTTTACGGACATTGTAAGTTTTAAATTTTTTTAGTTTTTTTTTTTCTATAAATATCAATAAAGTTTTATCTGTTGGGCCAAAAAGTGTATAAATTTAATACAAAGCTCCTGATATATTGTTACAATATCAGTTGAAAAATATTAAAAATACATAGGCACAATTTTTTTTTGTAAGCATTTAAAGATCAAATTTTGACAAAATTTATCAAATTTTAGTTTGAAAAATTATTTTGTACTTAAAAATTTATAAAATGTTCAATTTTTGTATCTAAGAATTGAAAATTTAAAACAAGATTCCACGTAAGTAATTAATTCTGTTACCAAAAAATCTAAAAAATACATTTACACAGTTTATTTTTATAGTCATTTTAAGTACTAATTTGGACGAAATTACATATTAAAAACCTAGGATAACTATTTTAGTTATTTTGTTGTGATTGTATAATATTATTCGTGGGTACTTGAAACTTCTAAAGTATACTATTATATATCTATGATAGTACCACGGTTTTTTGTTGATGTACATCGCGTTATAACTTATAAGTACCTAATAGATATTATGATATGATTAATTTGGAATTTATTATAGGTACCTATTATAGGTCAATTTTTTTTTAATACCATAGATAAGTATATATATGTCTAATACATAGACTGATATACCGTCTCCGCTCAGAATCGTTTTTCTTATACAGTGATATTATATCATTGAATTCAAATTTAATACTGTCCATTATACAGTGACCCACTTCTAACCTACTGTACAGCAGAGCGACATCCACTTACCCACCTTTTTTTAGTTTTTTTTTCTATAAATATCAATAAAGTTTTATCTGTTAGGCCAAAAAGTGTATAAATTTAATACAAAGCTCCTGATATATTGTTACAATATCAGTTGAAAAATATTAAAAAAACATAGGCACAATTTTTTATTATAAGCATTTAAAGATCAAATTTTGACAAAATTTATCAAATTTTAATTTGAAAAATTATTTTGTAGTTAAAAATTTATAAAATGTTCAATTTTTGTATCTAGGATGTCGCTCTGCTGTACAGTAGGTTACAAGTGGGTCAACTGTATAATGGATGGTATCTAGCGAAACCACAGCCCGCCTAGTTGTGAGTTTCGTGACCGTGGACGCACGGGATGGATCGCGTCCCCGGGTTGCGGATTGGGGAAAGCCCGGTTCCCCCTGCTTCGGCAGGGTCGGGTACCCTGCGAATAACTAATAACAGGCCGTGGACAGCTACGATCAAATGATCCGTGGTCCGGTCAGGATGCCCCTTGTACCGGGGTAGGGTCGCTGACAGGTCTACCGAGCCCGTCAGTGGTGTTCTCAGCAAGTGCTGGGAGCGCGGGCGTCGGGGCTTGCCCCGTCCAGCAGCCGGGCGTCTCAGTGTTAGTCAGCCCAGCACATGTCTCCGGGGCACAGCGGTGAGTGGATCTGGACTGCTTCTGATGGCTCGTCTGCTTACGAGCCCCAAATTCGGTAGGCGAGGGCGGTCGCTGCACAATGTCCCACCTTTAGATTGAAAGGTAGAATTGACATTAGTTTGGGCTAGGCGTCAACGGCTCGGCAGGCACCGGGTCGGGACGTCTGGCCAGACTGACCCGAAGACACGGGTCCTTGCTGATGATGGTTCGAAAGGGTGGTGGCCAAGATTAGCTTCGCACCTCGTGGACGATCGTCCGCGGTAAGGGCAAACCAATGCCTTGGTCTTTGCCGAACTATACTGGTAGCTTCTTGGGTGACAGTCTACTGAAGGCACTTCAGTACCACGGGAGTGAGCGGAGCCCCGTCGGCAACGACGCCGCTCACCGCGGGCGTCCAGAGCTGGTTCACGCCCCTGGGCGTCCGTTGCCGGCAGGAATCGTGGGGGCAGTTTTCATACGAATACTATGTGGTTATGTCAATTGATGCTTATTTTAAGTTCTCGCAGACAGGCGAAAACCTCTGATGAATGGCCGCAACCTTCCGGGGGCGCGAGTCTCTGGTACGTTGTCGGTTCCTCTCGGGTGTCTAGCCGCTATACCGGTGTAGTATCACCGGAGGTTGGGTATTACCAGAAATACTCGGTGTGGAGATAGCACACAGCCGGACCAGGTGAATTCAGGCGGCACTCGGCCTGTCTTCATGGTACGGGACCTCGGTCCCGGTGCTCGTGGTCCTCAGACGACGCGCGGCTGGCGTACTGGGCCACCGTACGTCGGCCGTGAACCTCCGTGGCTCTTGACTAGCGCACAGCGCTAACATAAGGTCCTCGGTTGTAGCCGCAAGGTACCAAACCCGGGAGTCTTCGTGTATAATGGATGGTATTTAATTTGAATTCAATGATATAATATCATTGTATAAGAAAAACGATTCTGAGCGGAGACGGTATGTTAGTCTAGGTATAAGACATAATATTATATTATAGTCTATAGTATTTTAAAAAAATTGATCTATAATAGGTACATATAATAAATTCCAAATTAATCATATCATAATATCTATTAGGTACTTATAACGCGATGTACATCAACAAAAAACCGTGGTACTATCATAGATATATAATAGTATACTTTAGAAGTTTCAAGTACCCACGAATAATATTATACAATCACAACAAAATAACTAAAATAGTTATCCTAGGTTTTTAATATGTAATTTCGTCCAAATTAGTACTTAAAATGACTATAAAAATAAACTGTGTAAATGTATTTTTTAGATTTTTTGGTAACAGAATTAATTACTTACGTGGAATCTTGTTTTAAATTTTCAATTCTTAGATACAAAAATTGAACATTTTATAAATTTTTAAGTACAAAATAATTTTTCAAACTAAAATTTGATAAATTTTGTCAAAATTTGATCTTTAAATGCTTACAAAAAAAAATTGTGCCTATGTATTTTTAATATTTTTCAACTGATATTGTAACAATATATCAGGAGCTTTGTATTAAATTTATACACTTTTTGGCCCAACAGATAAAACTTTATTGATATTTATAGAAAAAAAAAACTAAAAAAATTTAAAACTTACAATGTCCGTAAACATCTCAAAAAGAGTCAAAATATTTTCAAAATTGTATGGTGTATAGGAAATGCTAATATAAACATTCAGTAAAATTTTCATGTATCTGCAGTTATTCGTTTTTGAATTAGAACAAAATAAGGAAATCGCTACATGAGAAATCGAGTGAATATCCAATGTTGTAAAAATTTGAATTTCAAACGATCATGAAAATTTAATCTGACTTTCTTATAGATATTTTTTGTTTGATAAAGGTAGATAATCTTATAAGGAATCTTGTATTACATTTTCATATCTTAGATTTAAAAAGAAAAATTTTTATGAATTTCTAACTCGAAATAATTTGCAAATTTTCGTGATTTTTCCATATTTTGTCATTTTTTGAACTTTAAATGCTTATAAAAAAAAACTGTGACTAACGATTTTTAATATTTTTCATCTGCCTTTGAAACAATATACTAGGAGCCTTCTATTAAATTTTCAAGCTTTTTTGATAAACAAATAAAATTTTATTGATATTTTTAGAAAAAAAACTAAAAAAAAATGAAAACTGACAATGTCCGTAAAGAGCTCAAAATAAGTCAAAATATTTTGAAAATTTTATCGTGTATAGAAAATGGAAATGTAAACATTCAGTCAAAATTTCATGCATCCACGGTCATTTTTTTTAAAGTTACACCAAAAACCAAAATCGATTTTCTCGAAAACAGATTTTGCGTAAAAATTCCCGTTTTTCCTTAATTTTTCTTTTGTTTTTCCCGGCGCTTTTGAAAACCACTGGGAAATTTAAATTTTGACCTCCCCAATGCACCAACGATATTCACTTTCTGATCGAACGAGATACTGAAGTTGAAAATCGTAGCATTATATCGACTACTTATCGTGTACACAGACACAAAAAAAATAAAAAAAAAATAAAAAAACAAACCAAAATCGATTTTCTCGAAAACAGATTTTGCGTAAAAATTCCCGTTTTTCCTTAATTTTTCTTTTGTTTTTCCCGGCGCTTTTGAAAACCACTGGGAAATTTAAATTTTGACCTCCCCAATGCACCAACGATATTCACTTTCTGATCGAACGAGATACTGAAGTTGAAAATCGTAGCATTATATCGACTACTTATCGTGTACACAGACACAAAAAAAATAAAAAAAAAATAAAAAAACACACATCATTGTAAAATCAATACATTCATCGTTCCACTCAGAATCTAAAATAAAGGCACAACTTGCTTACTAGAATACATTAT
>NW_021770824.1:14194-15556 GCF_005508785.2 Acyrthosiphon pisum | reverse complement strand
TAATTACTGATATCGGGAGCTATGAAATACGGAGCGCGGAATAAACGTCTTGGCTTTACGGCTTTCCAGACACGTACTATGTATGAATTTTAATACTAGCTTCCGCGTGTTTCAATCTAGTATAAAAATTCACTATTTAATATATTTTTATTTTACATATGTTATAGACCATAGTTTTTTACTAACCTTTCATCTGACGGAATATCTTGAATTGTGTTAATTTTATAGTGCTGAATGACATAGTAGTCTTCACAGTGTGGCGCAACGGGACATTTAAAAGTGTATGAACTATTTCCTTCCTTCATGGTTAATGTGTTCAATACATCGTTTTCAAATTTTCCTTTTGAAATCAAATCCATGAAAGTATCCTTGTATGATTCCGATTGCTGATATATAAAATAAAGTAACATTTCAATTGGTATTAAAAATGTGTGTGTGTGTGTGTGTGTGTGTGTGTGTGTGTGTGTGTGTGTAATATTTTAGAAATAATATTAATTATTACCTTTCCGATCTTGGTCTTTTTACTACTAGCTTTTGACTCAACAACATTTTTTCTTTTACTGATTTTTGGTTTAACAGGTTTTACTGAATATGAACTTTCCTGCTATTATTTAATAAAATATCTATAATATAAAATATAAAATGATGTTTTGTGTCTATTATAATATATGTACACACACACAAACACGATCAAATGGGAAATACTTACATCTTCGTTTGATGAGCTTTCGTCAATTACATTTGTAATGAGACAAAACTGAGCGACCAAATGCGTGGCGCGCTCTAGTTTGCACATTACTCCCAAGCAATATTGATCACCGCAGTGCGATATCGATTGCGCGACGGAACACAATGACAACTAGCAAATACAGATAGCGCAGGTCGGCATGGCAGTTTTACGAAAGCATCCCGCCCGCCGGAAAACATGAGTTTCCGAATGAAATATTAAAGCGAGAAAAAAGCCAAGCACATATTCGAAATCAGCAGAAAATGTACAATAAGATTACTATTATGAAATATCATCAACCAATACTGGAAAATCAAAAACACATGAAACATCAAATAAAATTGTGCACGGGACCAGCGAGCTTCGAATAGCATAAGTACAGGCCGCTGACCGCCGTAAAATATCGTCTTCCCCGCTGCGAGGAAAGATCAGTAAGCCGGACAATAGTAATATTGCCAAGAACGGATACTGATCCCACTCAACCAACAGCAACTTGCCTCAGGACTGAAATAAGCCGGACGATACACGTATCGTCGATAACGGATATTCACAAATAGTCTGACCCGGCATTCCCTTGTACACCGCCGCCGCGAGTAGTACCGTGTGTAGACCTGTCCGTGATTTTTCTGAGCGCC
>NW_021770824.1:13103-14144 GCF_005508785.2 Acyrthosiphon pisum | reverse complement strand
TAATAAATAATTAACAACTTCGGCAAATGTTTGTAAATAATAAAAAGTGGACTGTATTATGTTGGAATACACCACACAGCATAGAAAATAATAGATAATAATATATAATAATCATACAAATATTAGGGATGTAGGCACCCACCTACTATACAATATAATAACGGATTACCTACTCGTTATTCGATAAAAAATACATATAATAATACACGCACCGCAAAGGCAATAATAAAATAAACCAAAAATACAAAATAATGATATAGTATCATAGACAATGGTTTGTTTACATACAATAAATAATAAACCGCGTATCAGTATTGTGATAACACGTTACCGGTTACCGTCGACCGCTCGACTGTCCATACGAGTTACGATCATAACCTCCATAAACGCCTGCTTGCCCGTTCTGATCCCGCGATCCACGGTCTTGGCTGCTGATGGCGCCGAATACCCGACGATGTCCGTAGGCTCGCACCCGCGCGCGATCACCAATGAATATAAATATGGCTTATTACCGCCGTGCCCTTTACTGCTTTAAAGCACCCGCGTACGTGCAGCAATTATGCGACACTTGTAATAATAATAATCGAATCGCCGCTCGCACACAAGGCGTTATACGAAATTAGATGCCACCGATGGCAAATGCACTGCACCGCATTGATTCCGTAATCAAAGTTGACGGGCGACGCGACGCGTAAATATGTTACGGAACGACGCGACTCCAACAACAGCGGTGGGCACGGAACGACTAATTAACTGTTCATAGGCCTCTATTCGCAAAAGACGGTTCACGCTATAGAGCGGCGGGTCCTTCTAGATCTTCCTATGCCTTATCGGCGGAGACCCGTGACCGAAATATCACACTATCGCCGTCTGAATTGGCACCGAACAATAATATATCAATAAATATATTTATCATATATGACACTGATAAAGTCTGTTCACTCGAAAGTTGTTAGTCAATGATGATTTATGGAAATTCACAACTAAATTGGTGAGTAATGACAATATATTATCTCGTTTGAAATTATGCCTAGTTTACGT
>NW_021770824.1:11532-13053 GCF_005508785.2 Acyrthosiphon pisum | reverse complement strand
TACGTCGTGAAGAAGGAGGTCGCTTTGTGGTACAACTGCCATTCCGAGAAAACAGGTCACTGTTAGGGCAATCGTATAGCGAAGTGTAGGCTTCTAGCGATCGAGCGTCGATTTGAAAAAAATCCAACGTTAAAAATTGAATATGTTAAATTCATGCGTGAATATGAAAACCTAAATCATATGACTTACATTAGCTGCGAGGAAGTCGATGTACCTGGAGAAATGTGCTACCTCGTACACCATTGCGTTTCAAATTTAAATAGTAGTACTACGAAATTGCGGGTCGTATTTGACGCTTCAACCAAAACCGAAACAGGAGTAAGCCTAAATGACGTCCTTTTAAAGGGACCCGTAATACAGGACAATCTTATATATTATATATTAGCTAGATTTCGAATACATAATTTCCTAATATCCGCAGATATAAAAAAAAATGTACCGTAAAATTAATGTGGCAGAAAAACATCGCGATTTTCAACGTATTTTATGGCGGGAAGATAGTAACTCGCCAATTAAAATATTTAAATTAAATACAGTCACTTACGGTACCGTACCAGCATCGTATTTAGCGATAACATGTCTACGGAAACTAGCCGAAGAAGAATAGGTATAAACATAATACGAAAATCCCCACGTAAATTTCGCGCGATTTCTATATGGACGAGTTACTTAGTGGTGCGGCGACCAAAGCAGATGCGATTGCATTGCGCGACCGTTTAATAACAATAATGGCTACTGCGAAAAATGGAGCTGGGAAAATGGTCTTCAAATGATTCGAGCATTTTAAACGTTTTAAGCCCCATTGAAATGAAAAATGAAAATTTAAACGAATCCTTTACGAAAATACTAGGTATGTACTGAAATGCGGGTACTGATAGCTTCCATTTTAAAATTCTTCCTGATGAAGACAAAGGGTCAACACCGACGACTAAATGCGATATACTATCAGATATCGCACGAATTTTCGACTCACTTGGTCTGGTAGGACCCATCGTAATTCGGGTGAAATTAATGTGGCAAATTTTATGGCAAGAACAGGTAAAATGGAGCGAACCTGTTCCTGATGAAATAAAACGAGAGTGGTACAATTATAAAACGAAGCTCTTAGAGTTGAATGAATTAAAAATACCACGTCAAATTACAATAAAAGAAGAAATATGTGGTATGCAAATCCATGGTTTCGCGGATGCCAGCGTGAAGGCCTATGGTTGTTGTCTATACTTAAGGTGTTCAGACCATGCTGGAAATCATTTCTCAAATTTAATATGTGCCAAGTCCAAGGTTGCCCCGATGAAGACAGTGTCCTTACCATGTTTAGAGCTGTGCGCCGCACAGTTATTGACACGAATAGCGTATAAAATAATATCAAAAATGCAACTAAATTTATCAAAACATCAGTATTGGACCGATTCCGAGGTCACCCTATGTTGGATCAAGTCGACTTAAAAAACCTGGAAACCTTTGTATCGCATCGGGTTGGTGAAGTTCAAGAAAAACTTCAGTGAGCGAATGGTTTCACGC
>NW_021770824.1:4452-11482 GCF_005508785.2 Acyrthosiphon pisum | reverse complement strand
TAATCAGGCACACCCGTGCACGAAAATATATATCATATTATAACGCGTAATAACCAGTGTTTGGATTAGATAAGTATTTTTTTATCTAGATAAAGATAAAGATAATGCAACTCAAATGTATCTAGATAGAGATAAAAGATAACTTAACTCATATTTATCTAGATAAAGATAAAGATAAATACTTTTTTATCTAGATAAAAAAAAGATACAATTATTTTTTAAATGGTTATAAATGTTGGTATATTTTAGTTGGGCACTAAGAACATAATAATAATAATTATATAAATACAAATAATTACATTATTTATAAACCATAAACTTTGTTTGAGAATCTGTATAAATATTTATAAATTTAGTACAATTTCGCGATTTTTATCAATAAAAAATGTATGTAGATGAATTTATTTAGATTAGTAAAAAAATTATCTAAGATGAACGTTTAGATACCTTGTAACTATTTATCTAGATAAGATATAAGATGAACAAATAATTATCCAGATATTCATCTAGATAAATTTATCTAGATAAGTCCGAACACTGGTAATAACACCACACATACACACGCATTTTTATTTATTTATGTACCTTTGTTCCGCAGTTTGGACTTTCATCGGTAGAAGTTGGATTCGTGTTCATCATCACCGGCGGAACGTACGCACTGATAGCGCCTGTCATCGGATACGTTTGCGACACCGGATTGAATCCAAAAAAAATTATGATCATCGGCACAATCCTGACCGTCATCAGCTACTCCTTAGTCGGACCGGCGCCGTTCATGCCGATAGAAAAGTATGGACGAACAGTATTAATATTACGATGTTTAACTGTTAATTTTGGTACCTAGATTACATATCTATTTGGTGGTATAGGTAACGATAGAGCACACGATATAATACGATAGGTGTACTATGTCGAGTGGTCTCTAGCAAAACAACGCACGTTCGACGAAAGTGTATCAAATCAAAAGTCGACAAAAGTTCGAAATAAACAATTTAGTGCGTAGTACTATCATCAGTGAAGATGTCTGTATAAAGTGGTTATTTTAAATTGTATTTCGATGAAGCTTATTAGGCATTATTAGCTTGGTCGACTTGCCGACCAACCCCCATTGGATCGACCACTGATGAATTTTAGAAAAAACCATAGCGATAATTTGAATATTATTTCAAACTGTAATAGACATTGACGAAGTGTAAAACTAATCTACAAGTAAAAAATGTTTGAAATCGAACCAGGTAAAAGAATGAGTTCTCGATCACTTCAAATTTCACGACTTATCTGTTCAGAAAAATTCAATGAAGTTTACTGCGCCATATAATATTATTTATTAAAAATGTCATAACATTTGATGATAATGAATAAAACAAAACATACAACATCAGCACGTTTATATTATGTACAATCACGGACTATGTACCTACCTACCTACTTGAATATTATGACAATATACATTATATACATATTAAATAATAATTAAACTTAAAAACCTTGCACGATTTCATACCTAATTGTGTTAATCTTAGGGTTTTTACATATCGATCATATCTCGAACGACGAGAGCACAACCCCAGGCCATTATAAAATTACCTGCAATGGATATTCCAATTTTTTCCGGCCAATATGAAGAATGGGCGTCGTTCTACGATATATTTGTAGCGGCAATACATACGAATGAAAGGGTACCGGTTATACATACATTTTATTATTTACGGTCGTTTCTTTCTGGCGAAGCAAAGGGGTGCATAACATGTTTAACGACAACGGCGGTGAACTACGAGGCTGCGTGGTCCACATTAATTGCTTGCTATAATAATCCAAGAATTTTGATACAAACTCATGTTAAAAATATTGTTGATTTAGCGTCAGTGAAAGATAAGTCGTCCGAAAATTTACGTAGACTGTCCAATACGCTAAACAGCAATATAAAAGCCCTCGAAACATTAGGAGAAAACCCGTATAATTGGGGTCCATTATTATTACATATCGTATGCGCGAAATTGGACGGCGAAACTCGAAAAGATTGGGAAATACGAGCACCTAAAGATAAAATACCATCGATAAGTGAGTTAATCAGATTTATTGAAGAGTGGTTCCGAATATTAGAATCAGTCGAGTCCTCACGAAATATGATCAATAAAGTGGTACCGGCTGTAGTAGGCAAAGGAAATGCACAATCAAAGGCGAATTACAACACGAAGGGTGGTCAAAGGCACTCAGCAAATTTTGTGTCTACAACAACGTTAAAGTGTTTTATATGCAGTTTGGAGCATACCATATACAAATGTCCGAAATTTATCACTCTATCGGTAAGCGAACGCATTGATAAAATCACGAGTTTAAAATTATGTAAAATATGTTTACGCAAACAAATTTTGTTTTAAATGTTCCAAACCCCATTATACATTATTACATCTTAGCTCAAAAAAATGTTCGGTTACAGAAAGTAGTGAAAAGGACGCCGAAACGGTTAAAAATAGACAAGAGCCGGGCATGGAGGGGGCGAGTTCAACGACCGCGCACGCAAAAAGTAATTACGAGCGCGTATTGTTAGCCACAGCTGTCGTGCAGGTTATCAGTCCGTCAGGAAAGCCCTCTCTTGCACGCGTACTATTGGATTCTGGTTCAATGCAAAATTTTACATCAACAGTACTAGTAAATATTTTAAGTTTAAAACAAAAGAAAACCGATCATATAGTAAGCGGGATCGGGGAAACAACTCAAAATATCACGTCCACGGCGTGGTTAAAAATAAGATCATGTGTGAACGATTAAAAATTGAACATACAGGCGTTAATGGTAGATAAAATTACGGGAAACTTACCGACGAAATTTATTTCTGAAAACTGTACTCGACCCGAAAATATCATACTGGCCGATCCATGTGCCACAAAGAACTTATATACTAATCGGTGCAGTTCATTTTTTCGAGATTATGGGTAATTCCTCCGCGTTCCCCACATTTCGGTGGTTTGTGGGAAGCCGGAATAAAATCAATGAAGCACCTATTGCGTCGCGTCCTAGGCGATGCCCATTTTATCTATGAGGAGTTATTAACTATACTTACACGTGCCGAGTCTTGTTTAAATAGCCGTCCTTTAACTCCTATTTCGTCGGATCTAAAGGATCGAATCGCTCTTACTCCCAGTCACTTCCTTATAGGAGACTCTCTGACAGCCATACCCGGAACCGACGAGACACCTTTGCCAATCAATCGTTTGAACAGATGGTGCCGGGTATCTCAATACTCTCAAAACTTGTGGAAACGATGGAGTAGAGAATACTTGTCGCAACTACAAGAACGATCCAAGTGGGCGAGTGGAAAAGGTCCAGAAGTGAAGGTTGGTTCTGTAGTTTTACTAAAAGACGATAATCTCCCATCTTTACGATGGCGCATGGGACGCGTTTCCAAGGTAACGCGTGGACAGGATAGTGTGATTCGAGTCACGGAAATCCAAACGGCGGGTGGCATAGTTTCTCGAGCTGTACGATGGTTGTGTCCATTACCTTTAGAGGATAGGTCAACCGAATAAAATTTCGATTAATAAGTGCCTTTTCTTTTTTTTTATTTGTATATTATATCATGTAACATATGTAACATTATATCATGTTTACTTTTTTTTTTTTATATATATACTAATGTTTTCTTATGTTTTGTTGAAACAATGTTTCAAGGCGGGCGGCATGTTCGGTGCTGACGTCTAAATAAATAGTAATATTTTTGATTATACATGGTAGCCACCTTGTTGGTTCACTATCATATATTTACCAATCAATGTAACCAAAAAAAGTGTTAGGTTACTTACGTTGTTCACGAGCCGTTACCGATTCGAGAATTGAAATAAAAAATTAGTATGTATACATTTTATTTTCGCGTTATCTAAAAAAATAAAAATTGCGAATTACAGTCCACAAACGTGTCTATTATTATTATTATTTATATTGAGCGTTCGAACAGATTGTCTTAATCCGATCAATTTGTACCATACTGCAGTTGTGCATATGTGTTTTAATCGTAAATTGCATTTTTTTTTCTAGATCCATGCTGTGGGTGGTCATTGGATTGGTCATACAAGGAGTCGCGTTGGGCATGATCTGCGTACCCACGTTCGTAGATTCCATGAAAGCTGCCTTGTAAGTTGCATAACGCACGCACAACTAATAATATCATAAATTATAATAGTGTAGATAAAAATAAAAGGCATATATAAAGCAACAACCTATATAGGTGAGTAACGTTTATATTTTGTTCTACAGCCAAAGTGGTTTTCCGAACGACATACACACTTACGGACTGTTGTCGGGCATCTGGACATCGTCGTTCGCCCTAGGTGCATTTTTGGGCCCGTCGATAGCTGGCGTTCTGTACGACTTGGTCGGGTTCGAAAACGGCACATACTTTGAGATTTCGTTGCACATCGTATTGGTGAGTATCGCAGTTTTTCCGTACATTGATGATGGGGGGAGGGAGGAGGAGAATAAATAATGACGACGAAAACTGCGCATTTTAAGTATTTATTCAACGAGCCGCACACGCAATGATATTATCAAATTGTAACGGTACACCATCCATCAAAACAGTCCTTTTCAGGACTAACACAAATCGACCAATCAGAACGCACCATACACAAAATAGCAGTCATCAGAGACCTTTTACTAAATAAAAGCTCTCTGAGCTACAACAATGACCTAAGGGGTAAGGCTATAAATAGGGGAGGTCAGGAGGAAGACAACAAGACCCTCCCCAAAGCAATAACTCAAAAAACCAACGAGTAACACCAAAACCCACACCGACCGTAAACACAAACAACACGACGTCCAACGCAGTAGTTTACTAGTCGGTACGGCGCATGGGTTATATACCGGCCGTATTATAACCAAAAAGCTGTCCATCACTAATTCTAGAAAAGGAAAAAAGACGTCCAGACAGACCCAACACCTCTAAAACTGCCTTCAACACCTCCACTCCACCGCTATCTAATTGCCCTGTACCTGCCGCACCCATCAATCAGCTGTCAAATACCCAAAATGCTCCTTCCATCACCACCACTTACGCTTCCAAGACCTCAAGCAACAGCCTATCAAATGCCACTGTCACTGACTCAATAGTTTCTCAGCTCACAACCATAGTCACTAATCTCGCATCAAATAACATGAAGGTTAAAGACGCCCTCATTTCTTTGCTTACCATTCTACCTCAACTACTAAATCTCCAAAATGAATAATATTCGCATACTATTTTGGAACTGTCAAGGCGTCACTCGGAGACGCCTTGAACTCATCGAATTTGTTCATCGCCAAAAAATCGACGTCCTGCGACTGAATGAGACTCATCTCACTGGTCAACGCTCTGTGGCCATTCCCAACATTCCCAACTACTTTACCTACACATCAAATCGCCCCTCAGCTCCCGGCTACTCTGCTGGAGGTGGAACCGCGATCCTTATTCACAGACGGTACACTCACCAACATGTGGTCATACCAACCTCTTCCATTGAGAACACCATCATTCACATTCAAGTCAACAATTCTATTCTTCGTCTCGTAGCCACCTACAAAAGACCATCTAACATTCTTCTCCCAGCTGATCTTACTGCCCTTCTGGACACTCCCTACAACACCATTGTAGCAGGAGACCTCAACAGCAAGCACCAGCTCTGGTTCAGCCGCAGGCCAAATGCAGCTGGCAACGTCCTCGCACACTTCATCCACTCTAGAAACGATCTCGCTATAGCTGCTCCAGTCACTCCGACTCACTACCCAAATAACTCCAACCATTCTCCAGACATTCTAGACATCGCGATCGTTAAAGTCAACAACATCCACTACCACATCGAAAACTTATCTTCAGACCTCTCTTCTGACCACACTCCAATCGTTCTAGAACTTCACTCCACTTCGACACCTATGAATCCTCCAGAGCCCTCTCACGTTGTCAACTGGGTCGCGTTTCAAACATACATGGACTCCGTCTGCCACTCTTCTTCCAGCTGCTTGACCACCAGTTCCATCGATTTGGCCATCGAAAAGCTCACAACGGATTTATCAAATGGCATTGCTAAAAACACATCTCCTATCACGCATTCCAATCACACAAGAGTTCTCCCTAAAAAACTACAGTTGGAAATAGACCTGAAGCGTCGCCTAAGATCCCGCTGGCAGAGAACCAGAGACCCGATTCTCAAAACATCCTTGAACCGTCAAGTCTCCAGGGTCAGGGACCTCATGGCCGAACATCGCAACACTCAATGGAGCAACCTTCTCGGTTCCTTAAACGAAGGATCCAACGCATGGACTCGTTTCTATAGGCTAAACCGAGCCCTCATACGCAATCCTTAACCTTCTCGCCCTCTCAAGGACTCTCTAGGCAACATTATCTTTGACCCCAAGTCAAAAGCCGATCTACTGGCCGACTCCTTGGAAGTCCAATTTCGGTCTCCTCCTGGAAACGACTACATCGACTCCTCGGTGCAAAACAAACTGAACCACCAGCGCACCCTTCCGTCTACCTCAACATCGTTCTTCACTCCCGCTGAAGTCTGGCGCATAGTCAAATCGCTTCCCAGTCACCGCGCTCCTGGGCCTGATGGCATCAGCAACACTGCACTCAAACACTGCGGACGCAAAACCATTACTCATCTTTGTCGAATATTCAACTGGTGCACACGCCTGAACTACTTCCCTCTTCCTTGGAAGCATGCTACTGTTATAACTATTCCAAAACCTGGCAAGGACCTATCTAACCCAGTCAATCACCGTCCAATCTCTCTGCTGAACACGATGTCTAAAGTCCTGGAGAAACTCCTGCTCACTAGGCTCAAAATCTACACCACCTCCAAAATCCGTCCTGACCAACATGGCTTCAGAAGCTCCCACAGCACTACATCTCAACTCCTCAGAGTCATTGACGACATCTCGCTCAAACTAAATCTTAGAAAAAATACCGCAGCAATCCTTCTCGACGTGTAAAACGGCCTTCGACAAAGTTTGGCACGACGGGCCTCATTAGCAAACTGATCGACCTCGCAGTTCC
>NW_021770824.1:0-2675 GCF_005508785.2 Acyrthosiphon pisum | reverse complement strand
GGCTACTGTTTCAACATTAATTTCAATATTTGTGGGATGCATTGACAGAATTTTCTTAAATTTTGAAATTAGTCTAAATATATCATCCAATTCAAAAGAAAAAAAGAAACATTTTTGAAAATACTTTACTTAAGAATAGTATTGTTACATCTACAGTGGGAACAGTCCATTTTGAAGAACAAAGCACCAGAAGCTCAATGGAGAAGTCACTCATATTATGAGATTTTAGACAGTATAATTCAAGGATTAAATAACAAATTTTCAAGTGAAAGTTTATCTATTGCGAATGAACTTGATAGTTTCTTAAAACTGAATACCACTGACTCCGTTCCTGTTAACCACTATCAGAAGCTTAAAATTGATTCTAATTTACTAAAAGCAGAAATTATGGTTGAAGAAAATTGCATATCAAAAGAAGAATGAGATTCTGATGAATTAATAAACATTGCTAATGGATCAGTACTAACAAATTTAAGAAAAATATTAAAAGTAGCATTAATATTACCTGTTACTACAGCTATGAGGAGAAAAAAACATAATTTGAGATAGTAAAATTAACTTAAAATTTTTTTAAATAAGCCTATAAAAATAGAACCTTAATAATCTCGAAATAAAATATCAAACTATAGTTAGAAATGATAACATTTTTAGTTTTAACGTGGAATAATTTAAAATTTAACCTATTACATAGAAATAAAATAAACATTCACGTTTAAAATATTTTATTTTAATTACCTAATGTCCTCTTTACTTTTTTCATACTATTTATATACATAACACATAATACAATATTAGAACATTCCTTTTTAAATTTTTTGTTCAGGTTGGTCTTCAGATTTTCTTTTTGTTGCTTCCATAAATATCCCATTAAACCATTCCTGTTCTTTGGCTTTAGGTGTTTCTTTAATGCGGCGTTCATTTTGGTTTAACCATATTTGTATAGCTGGTCCCAATTTTGAAGAGCAGGCATGTTAAAATGAATAAAAAGTTATTCATTTTCTGTTTCAACACGCAAACTTTCACGATTTATTGATTTAAGAATATTGCTTTTACTTATTAATCGTTCAACGTCAGCGCTGTGAGGTTTTGCAGCTATGACACGAATAAGTAAAATACTAATATTTTTAAACTCGTTGGACGCAGATAAATATTGCACTAATTTAGGCAATGGTATTTGTCGAATCTCTTCTAAACTATTATGTTCCATTAAATCTGTATACCTACTCCATATTTAGATCAGCTAAATCTAAATCCTTAGTTGTGGGTGTTGGGACATTTGTGTTTATAATGTTACTGATGTTAGTTTTTGGTAGGCATGAAGGGCTTACTGATAATAACCATTTGGTTAATGAGTCATTCATATTATTATTTCGTTTATCCATAGCCTAAGAAAAACAAATTTATTACTGATTGGTTGTTATTACGATTTATGATTTACGAGTACCTCCTACCTAAAATTAAATGCTCTTAATTTGGTTTAATTAGATTTATTATTTTGAAAATATTTCTCTAGCTTATAAAGACATTACAATGTGTATAGATAAAAATATTCTATACATAAAATAAAAGTCACAGTAAAATACGGGAATCTATGATAATCTACCTTTTTATTTTGACACATAAAATAATATTTTTTTATGTATAGGTATTTCAAATTTTGTTAATTTGTATACTTACGTTTTACTGAAAACTCGTCGCGCGTCACTGCCGGCTGCTGTTGTTGTTAAGTGGTCGTTTTGTCTCAAAATGTAAAAATAAATGACAAAAACGAAATGTGTAAGCGATAACAAATACGCGAGTATATAATCGTGAGAGCAGACGAGCGTCTTCTTGCCTCGCTTCGACGAATGTGTACTGCTGCCTGCCGGCATAATATAATTCTATAGGTAATAATTATAAATATACTACTGAATATTATCGGTATTCGATATTACGGGTTCTTAGAAAACCCAAACTCTAAAGAGTTGGATCTTGCCTACGATTTCTAATAATAAGGGTCCCTATTAACCTAACCTATCCTAACCTAGGTTAGGCATCTCTTTTGAATTTAAAGTTGACCATATAACTTTACAAGTGTCTTTTACGATCACTCCAATCGTACTTCTTCCCACACAAAAATCAAATTTTAATGCAGCGAAGCATGTACCGGTTGATAAATATCTAATAAACAAAAAATACATTATTAATAAATACATTTTGATGGATAATTTTTTTTTAGTTTTTACATCCTGAGCGTAGCAATGAACGTATTGATTTTACAATGTGTATGTTTTTTTTGTTTTAATTTTTTTTTTGTGTCTGAGTACACGATAAGATGTCGAGATAATGATTTGATATTTTAAACTTCAGTATCTTTTCCGATGAGATAGTGAATCTTGTTGGTGTATACAGTCGAAATTAAAAATTCCCAGTAGTTTTCATAAGCACAGGGAGAAAAAAAGTTAGAAAAAACGGTTTTCGAAAAAATAAATTTTGGTTTTTGGTGTAACTCTAAAAAAAAGAACTGTAAATACATTGCATTTTCATTGAGTGTTTTTATTAGCATTTTCTATACATCATAACACTTTTAAAAATATTTTGACTTATTTTGAGCTATTGATGGTCATTTTTAGTTTTTTATTCTATAAATATCAATAAAATTTAATTTGTTGGGTCAAAATGCGTGCAAATGTAAT
>NW_021770823.1:1179-1914 GCF_005508785.2 Acyrthosiphon pisum | reverse complement strand
GATCTGGAAACTCTTAACCTATACATACAACCTAAACAAAATATAAATTATAGTTATTTGTGCATTAAATACGCACAGATAAGGTAATATATTATGACAAAATGTAACGTAATAAGTGTAGTTGGTTATTGTTTATTGTTTACGTTTAAAAACATATTAGGTATATTTTACGATTTACAACGACTATCATCGATTTTGCTTTAAACCAATAATATTATCTAAAATCTCTCGCATAGATTTGCGGTTTCCAGTCCATCTGTCTCCGCGGTCTAGTTTCTTCTGCTCCTTGGTACATAACAAACTCCAACCTCCACAAAGACTTAAAAATACAAACCCTAAATCAAATCTCTAAAACATACTACATCAGAATTCATAATAAACTCCAATCACACACTAATCCACTAATCAAAAAATTATCATCTAAAACTCTACCCGGCCATCCTCGACGAAGACTAAAAAGAAAATGGTGTAGAGATCTTTTACATTAATAATCATTAGTCTATAACTAACGCACGTGCTGGGTGTTATCAATGGATAACTTCCCAACCTTAATATTCGCCGTCAATTTTATATTCTTCCTTTTTTATCAAATGTAATTATTGTACAAAAATTGTATAGATTGTAGATATATTTTAAATAATAATAAAAAAATAAAAAAAAAAAGATTTCCTGTTAAAATAAAAACACAATAACTCTGTGTACACCGCTAGACAGTGGACCTTAAGAGATCCCAGC
>NW_021770823.1:0-1079 GCF_005508785.2 Acyrthosiphon pisum | reverse complement strand
AATGACAATTTTAAAAACTCTGGCCCACCGTCCATCTATGACTGCGCAAATGTTTTATTATATTATTATTACCGCAGGCATATGGAATTCATGCCATTACTACGATATTATTATTATTATTACTTTGTACGCGAGTATTAATGGCTCGATGGTCGAATGTGCGGTTCGCTCGATTTCACGTATTCCTCGCGTGTCTCCGATACCTCGGCTTTCCGACAACCGACGTGAAACCAAATGGCCAGGCCTGAAGCTCGAGTTGTATAATATCCTGAGACCCAAGTTCTAATATTTTGACCACGAAGAAACGTGCACGAGTCAATATATTGATACGGTTACATAGTAATATTATATTATACGACATTAAAATATATATGCAATATGCAGGGTGATTCACCAAGCACGCCCCCCTCCCGTTTTCCATTTAAAAATGTGTTTATTTAAATTCTGTTTTTAAAAAAAAAAAAGGTGGGTAAGTGGATTTCGCTCTGCTGTACAGTAGGTTACAAGTGGGTCACTGTATAATGGATGGTATTAAATTTGAATTCAATGATATAATATCATTGTATAAGAAAAACGATTCTGAGCGGAGACGGTATGTTAGTCTAGGTATAAGACATAATATTATATTAGGTACCTATAATAAATTCCAAATTAATCATATCATAATATTTATTAGGTACTTATAACGCGTTATACATCAACAAAAAACCGTGGTACTATCATAGATATATAATAGTATACTTTAGAAGTTTCAAGTACCCACGATAATATTTATACAATCACAACCAAAATAACTTAAAATAGTTATTCCAAGTTTTTAATATGTAATTTCGTCTAAATTTGAAATAAAATGACTATAAAAATAAACTATGCTAATGTATTTTTTAGATTTTTTGGTAACAGAATTAACTACTTACATGGAATCTTATTTTAAATTTTCAAGCTTTAGATATAAAAGTTGAACATTTTATACATTTTTAACTACAAAATAATTATTCAATTTTAAATATCATAAATGTTGTCAAAATTCGATCTTTAAATGCTTGTAAAAAAAAATTGTGCCTATGTATTTTTAATAT
>NW_021770822.1:3644-4037 GCF_005508785.2 Acyrthosiphon pisum | reverse complement strand
ATCGATGGAGGAGTCCAAGGACGGATTGGCAGAATTTTTCGGCACGGGAAATTTATTTAGAGCTACCCTCTATAGTCTATACTATAATATCTATTAATGTTATACATAATATTACTCGTGTTTTTATAGGTGGTTCAACCCCCCCCCCCCACCCAAAAAAATAAAGTTTTAAAAATTACAATATTTACTGTATGCACTTACATAGTATAGCAAAATAATTTAATAAGATAGTTCTTTATTGAGTAATGCGCTTTTTTTTTTAACCTATCAATGATATTTTCTGTGTCAATATCATTTAACATTTTTTTCTCTACTGCCATTAGCATAAAATCTTTTAAATATGAATCAGATAATGTGCTTCTCAACCTTGTCTTAATACATTTAAGTATAGAG
>NW_021770822.1:2434-3544 GCF_005508785.2 Acyrthosiphon pisum | reverse complement strand
AATCATCTCTCACAAGCTACCTATAAAAAGAAAAGGTTATTCTTATAATATTTAAAGTTAAGCATTCAGGAAAAATGATCTTACTTGTGTCGTTGGCAAAGTAAGTAAAAATTTGTAAGCTAAAGTCAATGTGCTATAAGCATTAATATAAAGATTAAATTTCATAAGTAGTGTATAACAACAGGTAGCACAATTCTTACAGGTCGACAGTGTTGCGCAATTATTGTATTTCTTTAAATTGTCTTCATCATTATCATCATTATCTTCATCATCGATGTGATTCAAGGTATATGACTGCAATGTTTATTTTTAATGACTCCCAGTTATTAGAAAACTGTATTAATTCTGTCCTTAATTTATCAGCAGTAACTTCTGGATCAAATTTTATTAATTTTGAGACGAGAACATCAAGTGCTTCAGCTGGAAGACCATTTTTAATGTCATTGAAGTTGGTTGGAGATAAACAAGATAAATCTGCATATATTTTTGAATTTGACAAAAATCGTTTTTCATAACTATTTATTACACCGTCCATGACAACATCCCAGACAGCAAAATAATATTAATCCAACACGAAAATAATATTTTAAAATAAATATCAATATATCACTAACGTTACCAAAAAGTTATTAGATGTTTATATAACATCCTGTTATGATTTTTTGGCCACAAAATTAATATTACAGTAAAATTGAAATAATAATGTTCCTTTAATATTAGTGCTATAATTATATATAACTTTATTTTAAAGAATGAAATAACTAATGAGCTTTCAAGTCCTAGCATCCTCATTCCTCATTACTGCGATAAAGAAGTATATTCTAATTAAATGCTTTAACAATATAATACTACATCCGTTTTTAATGTATTACTCACCTATAATTAAACGACAGCATGACAAACATGAACATGATTTTTTTTTTCTTGAAGCCAAACAATGAATAATTTATAAGAAATTTATCATCAAACATACGGCTCATTATTCTTCTTACACTATTACCTAGATCTATGTTACCGATTAATAATGAATTCTTGCGAATCTAAAATTAATAAAAATTAATAATTTTAATACAGTTTTATATAATTAAAAACATAATGAAAACTGTATAC
>NW_021770822.1:0-2384 GCF_005508785.2 Acyrthosiphon pisum | reverse complement strand
AAAATTGTGTTAATAATAAATTAATAAAGTATATTTAATGTATATAAAAAGCTGCTCAAATTAATTACCTATTTTCTTACTGGCTACGACTTTAAATGTATTCTTTTTTCTTTATGATTGTTATAGTTATTAGTAATAATATTTGTAATAACTTATTTCATAAATAATAGATCTACATCTACCTTCGATTTTATCAGAGAATTTTAACCTTCTCCTTCAAAAATCAGATAAATTTTAGGTGGACACATTTATACCGATAGGGTCAAATATATTTTAGGGCAAGGGATGCTGTAGCATCCCAGCCAGTCCGCGCCTGCACACATTTATCTGTAATTCCGTCACTAATATCTTGAAAAAATTATTATACATAATTTAATTTAATTTAATTTATCTCAACTCGTCGAATTTGCAAATTAACATAAAATATCTACAAATTCTAAATGCGTACATAAAAAGTTTACACACCTTCTAGAAGTCACTGCTTGTATTAAAAGTGTTGAGTTCTTAAATAAAATGTTGATAACAATATATTATTTAAAAGATGG
Organism: Acyrthosiphon pisum; assembly: GCF_005508785.2. Taxonomy (NCBI): domain Eukaryota; kingdom Metazoa; phylum Arthropoda; class Insecta; order Hemiptera; family Aphididae; genus Acyrthosiphon; species Acyrthosiphon pisum. The sequence goes on along the minus strand of NW_021770822.1, from coordinate 1,839 downwards.
TGAATAATTACAGCTAAAAATAGATACTCAAAATTACTGAATCAAACATAACAATCATGTAAATGGATGTGTTATATTTGAATTAAATTTGAAAAATTTTCTCATGGCTATAAATAGTTCATAAAGAGTTAAACTTTTGTTTTAGAATTTAAGAGAAAATGCTAATATAATTAATATTTGGTGAACATTTCAAGAGTTTATTGTTATTCATTTTGAAAATACAACAAAATCCAAAAAATTGATTAAGGGGAATTAAATTTACTGCTGAATATCGAATGTCATAACAATTATAAGTTCGAACACTCATAAAAAATTAATGTCCAGATTAGGTGTACGGTTTATTTTATAGGTAGAAAAACTTATGTGATATCTTTATTAAAATTTTTAATCTTAGCTATGAAAAGAAAATCTTTTATGAATTTCTAACTGAAAAATAATTAAAAATATCTTAAGAAATTCTCATAGTTATAAATAGCTCAAAAAGAGTCAAAATCATTTTAACATTTTACCATAATGTATGAAAAATTTTAATTTTAACATTTGGTAAAATTTTAAGTATCTAGGATTATTCGTTTTTAAATTACAACAAAATATCAAAAATTGATAGATGAAAATTCGTTAATTTACTAATGGAAATTGAAAAGTCAATGTTGTACACATTTTAAATCCAAACGCTCATAAGAAATGTATGTTACTTTCCAATAAACTTTTCTTTTGTTTAAAGTAGGACAAATTGTGAGGAACCTTCTATCAAAATTTATAATGTTAGCTATGCAAGGAAAAACTTTTATAAATTTCTAACTGATTTCTAACTAATTTTGATGAATTCTAAATTCTAATATTTGATATACCTATAATCATTACAAACAATAATTTGTGTTTCTGCTAAAAACGAATAAATAAAAATAAAAACCTTACCAAAAACGCAAAGCTATAAAAGTTGTTTTCATATGATTTTTCAATTTTTGGTGTTTTTGAAAAGGAGGTGCCTAGTTGCGCTTATGCCTGATACTATAATATGTTGTATAATATATTCTATACTGTATCCTGTAGGATTAAACTAAGTTCTTATGACGACCAGGGAAATGGTTTACATCAGCTTTCAAAAATTCAAACAAGTAACAAAGTAAATTATTATTATTTTTTTTAATTATTAATAACACAATAATATGTGGTTTTATAAGGCGTTTCCCATGGTTTTAAGGTAATTTTTTTTAGATTTTAATTTTACATCATATTAATTTAGTCTCTTAGCATTATTATAATAAAATAATTGAGACAAATAAATAAAACAACAAATTCTTAGTAAAAATATTGTGTGTACTTTTTGGTTTTCAGAAAAATTATGTATGAATAATAATATAATATAATGTACCTACCTATTTTAAAGTTTACTGATTACCTAAATGTATATATATACCTACCTTGTTTTTTAATAATGTTAAGTAAATGTCTATAGTAAAAATAAAATAAATAAAATATGTAAAAGTATTTATGTTGTTATATTTATTTTTCAATAGTACTGTTTTTAATTTTTATCATACATACCTACTCATTCAATGAGTAGGTATGTATGAATAACAATGAGTCTCATTGTCTCTTGATACAATTTTTAGTTTTAGGTACCTATCAAAATATAGATGTGTATACTAAGTAGTATCAGACACATATACAATAATTTAAAAGAGAAGACATTTTAGTCTCTTTATATTCATTCTTTAAAAAAGCATTAAGCATTAAGCATTAAGCAATAAGCATTTTTATCGGCCAGTGCGGCGGTCGCCCATATCGGAAAATAGTTCATAATCGCAACACCCGTAGCGCTTGGTAGAACACCAG
>NW_021770821.1:8240-9337 GCF_005508785.2 Acyrthosiphon pisum | reverse complement strand
TCAGTAGTAAAAACATTAAAAAGCACTGGTGAATAGGTTGCTGTCCTTAAGGCACTCCTGCTTTGATAATATGATATAATGAGATATGCATTCTCTGCCTAGTCTTAAATTATTGTCAGGACTTTGGAACCCGATACCCGGACATACTTAAAATAGATTAATAATGAAAATAGCTGTCCAAAATATTGTGAAAAACCAGTATTCTGTGTTCATAAAAAAACCCAATATCTACAAAAAATGTGAATTACAGTTTTAAAAATGGTGTTATTAATTAAAACTGAACATAATGTTAATACTTAATATTGATAATAACTTTCAATAAATGGGTAGGAATCTACACATCTATTGTTCATATGTATTGATAATTGGTACAAAATGATGTGTCACACGAATAAGATAGAAAAAAAATATATTATATTTTATATATTTTTTAAATTACAATAAAAGCAGTAAAACTGTCAACTTTGTATGACAATTTGTATACCTATATAATAATAATCCACATGCTTCAAAAACATCTATTACCTTTGTTGAGTTAAAATTTTAAATTGTGGCAGTCTGTACCTATAGTATCTTTCTGAAATATTAAAACGTATCAATAACGGTTTTAATTACTCGATTTTATTCTTAAAACCCGAATTCATTATATCGGCTTTCAATTGTGCAAAATGTTTCAATTTTCCAGATTTCCGACTTTCCGGTGGATTTTCATTTCATTTCTTTCATAGGTTCCTTGTTTTGACAATTATACGAACACAAAAAAAAAAGGTGGGTAAGTGGATGTCACTCTGCTGTACAGTAGGTTACAATATATACAATATAGTGGGTCACTGTATAATGGATAGTATAAATTTGATTCAATGATAAAATATCACTGTATAAGAAAAACGATTCTGAGCGGAGACGGTATATCAGTCTAGGTATTAGACTTAAATATACTTTTCTATGGTATTAAAAAAAAAATTGACCTATAATAGGTATCTATAATAAATTCCAAATTATTCATATCACAATATCCATTAGGTAACGCGTCATACATCAACAACAACCATGGTACTATCATAGATATATAATAGTATACTTTAGAGTTTCAAGTA
>NW_021770821.1:6763-8140 GCF_005508785.2 Acyrthosiphon pisum | reverse complement strand
GTACTGCGAGCCGAACCACCTATCCACCGACACCAGTACGCTGTGGCACCCAGTATGGTGGTTTGGGGGGGGGGGGAGTATGACGCGGCCCGCATTAGTAGCAAGTACAATGTACAAGCACTATAGCGACCAGTCTACCTTTATCTCCAACCACCACTACGGGGTGCAAGCAGCGCGACCGGGTTGACTCTCCCACCGAGCCGGTAACGGCAAGGCGGGACGGGGGACTGTGTCGCGTGAGACGTACAACGGTCGGCGGAAAAGGCGATTCGAGTATCCACTATCGGACCGTCGGACCGATAACATACTATCGTCCGACGTAAAACTCATCGTCCGAGCGGCGTGACATGTATTTATATATTTTGGTCGTAATATAATACATATTTAAAGTGACTTCATGAAGTGTTTGTGTTGTGTTTTTTCATCACCTCAATCTAAACCAGACACTTCGACCGGACCACGATCAATCACGATTCAATCATCGGGTCCGCGTCAACAGTCTTAGATAATAATTATAAACATATATAAGTATAGAACAAATTAAAAAACAAACAAACAAAAGGAAACACGTATATACAAATAGTAATTAAATTAAATACAGCAGTAGATTTTAAAATATTTTAAATTATTTGAGAGAACAACCAATTATACACTAACTTTTTAGCATTATTTTCAGACAGCTGAATATTTTTTTTATATTGACATGGCATAGAGTTAAAAAACACAGGTCCTAAATAGTTGACAAAAGAATGACCAAAAGATTTGTATGGGTAATCAACTGGTATATTATACCGTCTATTTTCTCTTTTGTCCACAATATTTTGACCGTCAAGGCCTTTATTGAAATTTTTAAAGGTGAACAGAATAGCAAATTTTTATATAAAAATTTAACAGGTAAGACACCAAACTCTCTATAATTATGCGAGGTAGAACCTGATAAGGAATGTTTATTTAAGCAAATTCTAACTATATTATTCTGATTAGTTTGTATTTGATTTAAAAAACAATCAGCCGATCCTCCCCAAATTAATAAACCATATTGAAGTATGGATTGGTACAACGCAAAATAAACTAAACGCATTGTTTATTTTGGTACCAGATCTTTTAATTTATAGAATTTATAGGTCACCTGACGTAACTTTCCTACCAAATTATGAATGTGAAAATTCCAGCGTAAATAACTATCAAAAATGATACCTAAGTATCGCGTACTTGAAACTTCTTTAATAGTTAAGCAAATACTTAAGTCACTACAACTCTTACTTTCGTTACATCTATGTATTTTAATGTGATTAAGGGTTTGGAAACTTTTGTAAATTGAAAAGGTCATAAACATAGATTTATTTTCGTTAAGCGTCAGATTCCTGTAACATACGA
>NW_021770821.1:2925-4986 GCF_005508785.2 Acyrthosiphon pisum | reverse complement strand
CATATTTTAATTTTTAAATAAAAATAAAGGACTAATTTTGATTTTTTGGGGTGGGCATGACCCCCATGATCCCCCCCCCCCATAGATCCGCGCTGCTCGTCGAGTGTCAATGTCGAACCTCTAACGGTGACGGTCGCGCGCTGGTCGCAGGATTAAACTTAAACGGCAAGGTTATTATAACTTATAAATTAAAACGTTACTGCGACGTGACTAAATGAGCCATTTTCCAGTTTCATGCAAGTTGTATACGAAAAAAGATTAATATAAAATATAAATTTAGGTAAATAGAATTATGAATAAATCATAAATTATGAAATTATGAAAAACTAAAAAGTAAAAATTAACTAAAAAATTGCGCCCCAAAAAATATTGCCCCCTAGGCCAGTGCCTTGGTGGCCTATGGGTAAATCCGCCCCTGCTATCACTAAATATGCTGATCTCGAAAAACGGAGCATTTTTACCATCCAAAATGTTGCTGACAGACAGAAAAAAACACACACACATCACTATAAAATTAATACATTCTTTCACTCGGCTCAGAATATATTATTCAGTATGGTTTAATACACGGTCTTAGATTATTTAATATTAATAATATCTAATGAATTGTATATATTTAAATATTAACCGTCAATTAGGAATAATAAAATATATCATTGCAGTTAACTGGTAATTGGCTATATTATTTAATCAGCTATATTATATAAAACAAAATATCAAGTGTAACCATATTTACCATCTACTTCCATAATCATCAAGGGCCCCACCAAAAATATTGCCCAGGGTCCCAAAATACGTAGTACTGTACAGTGTACTGCCGTCACTGCCTATGGTATATTGGATACAACCCGGTGGTTTTTAATATTGCTGACAGCTGTATAGTGTATAACCTGATTTGAAAAAACGACCAATGAATACAAAATCTTTTTTTCTTACTCTTATTAGAGCACCTATTATTTTTTAACGATGTTACTGACTAGTGACTACTGCAGTAGAATTTTGTCAAACACCAAGATTTGAAACAGGAAATATACAGAAAAATAACCAATATATTATATTATACATTAATTGCTAATCATTTATATATTAAAAAAAAATAATAATAATACTAATTTCTACTATTATCTATACTATAAAAGCGAAATAGAAATCTTTATGACGGGTTGGCTCCGAAACGGCTTGAACTTTTAGATTTATTCTTTTAGATTCTAAGTGGAACGATGAATGTATTGATTTTACAATGATGTGTATTTTTTTTTTTTTGTGTCTGTCATCACCTTTTAGCACAGTAAAAGTGCTTGGATTTTCTTTAACAGTATCTTTTTTGATAGGAAAGTGAATCTAGATGGTACTTAGGGAGGTCAAAAGTAAAATTTTTCCAATAGTTTTCAAAAGCGCCCTGAAAAACAATAGAATAATTAAAGAAAAACGGAAATTTTTACGCAAAATCTGTTTTCGAGAAAATCGGTTTTGATTTATGGTACAACTCTAAAACAAAAGACCGTAGGTACATGAAATTTTGACTGAATTTTATATTAGCATTTTCTATACACCATAACATTTTTCAAATATTTTGAGCTCTTTACGGACATTTTCAGTTTCCATTTTTTTCTATAAATATCAATACAATTTTATTTGTGGGTTAAAAAAGCTTGAAAATGTAATAGAAGGTTCCTATTATATTGTTTCTTTAAATCCAGTAACAATTTTTTTTTATAAGCATCTAAAGTTCAAATATTGACAAAATACGTAAAAATGACGAAAATTTGCAAATTATTTTGAATTAGAAATTCATGAAAAATTTTCTTTTTAAATCTAAATTTTGAAAATGTAATACAAGATTCTTCATAACTGTGTCTACCTTTTTTTAAAAAAAAAATGCCTATTAGCAAGTCAAATTAAATTTTTATGATCGTTTGAAATTTAAATTTTTACAACATTGGATATTCACTCGATTTCTCATGTAGCGATTTCCTTATTTTGTTGTAATTCAAAAACGAATAACTGCAGATACATGAAAATTTTACTGAATGTTTATATTAGCATTTCCTATACACCATA
>NW_021770821.1:0-2429 GCF_005508785.2 Acyrthosiphon pisum | reverse complement strand
AATGTTGAACTTTTATATCTAAGGATTAGAAAATTTAAAACAAGATTCCACGTAAGTAGTTAATTCTGTTACCAAAAAAAATTTTAAAAAATACATAATCACAGTTTATTTTTATAGTCATTTTAAACTCAAATTTGGACGAAATTACATATTAAAAACCTGGAATATTTTAGTTGTTTTGTTGTGATTGTATAATATTATTCGTGAGTACTTGAAACTTCTAAAGTATACTATTATATATCTATGATAGTACCATGGTTTGTTGTTGATGTATGACGCGTTACCTAATGGATATTGTGATATGAATAATTTGGAATTTATTATAGATACCTATTATAGGTCAATTTTTTTTAATACCATAGAAAAGTATATTTAAGTCTAATACCTAGACTGATATACCGTCTCCGCTCAGAATCGTTTTCTTATACAGTGATATTTTATCATTGAATCAAATTTATACTATCCATTATACAGTGACCCACTATATTGTATATATTGTAACCTACTGTACAGCAGAGTGACATCCACTTACCCACCTTTTTTTTTTGTGTTCGTATAATTGTCAAAACAAGGAACCTATGAAAGAAATGAAATGAAAATCCACCGGAAAGTCGGAAATCTGGAAAATTGAAACATTTTGCACAATTGAAAGCCGATATAATGAATTCGGGTTTTAAGAATAAAATCGAGTAATTAAAACCGTTATTGATACGTTTTAATATTTCAGAAAGATACTATAGGTACAGACTGCCACAATTTAAAATTTTAACTCAACAAAGGTAATAGATGTTTTTGAAGCATGTGGATTATTATTATATAGGTATACAAATTGTCATACAAAGTTGACAGTTTTACTGCTTTTATTGTAATTTAAAAAATATATAAAATATAATATATTTTTTTTCTATCTTATTCGTGTAACACATCATTTTGTACCAATTATCAATACATATGAACAATAGATGTGTAGATTCCTACCCATTTATTGAAAGTTATTATCAATATTAAGTATTAACATTATGTTCAGTTTTAATTAATAACACCATTTTTAAAACTGTAATTCACATTTTTTGTAGATATTGGGTTTTTTTATGAACACAGAATACTGGTTTTTCACAATATTTTGGACAGCTATTTTCATTATTAATCTATTTTAAGTATGTCCGGGTATTGGGTTCCAAAGTCCTGACAATAATTTAAGACTTACTGTAAGGCAGAGAATGCATATCTCATTATATCATATTATCAAAGCAGGAGTGCCTTAAGACAGCAACCTATTCACCAGTGCTTTTTAATGTTTTTACTACTGATACAACTGTAACCTAAAGGCTAAAACCACGCGACAAAAACTCATCTTAGCTATTGTTCCCGATGAGACTGTAATACTAACAGCAATATATAAGTAATGAGAAATTTATACAGCAGCCTAAATTCTGCAAGAACAACATGTGTATTTGTCAAGTACTCGATATTGAATTTGAACTATGGACTCTGGTTTCAATAATACTACAATTCCAAAAAGTAAAAAGTTTTAGGAAAACATCACAGAAACAAGAAAATATTTTGCTAAAGAAAATAACAAACACTCATTTTTAAATAATATATTTAAAACATACATAATATATTATTATAAATATATATTATTAATATATTAATATACTTATTCAATGTGTTATTTTTTATTTGTACATATAATCATCGGTAATTTGTATAAGTATAAAATTTAACTGCAGAAGCTAAGGCGATTGCTAAGATACATAAGTGATTTTTCCATAGATTATTTGCGTTGACATAAGATGTCACAAGTATTTAATAAAAAAAATTGTAAATTTATAATTATTCTAATAGAAAACGCTTCATGTACATTTTAATCGAAATAAAAATAACACAAAATATAAAAATTTAAATAAAGTTTTATAGCAATCAGCGTTCATTTCATTATACACTCGTGTATACATTTTAAACTCTACAAAAAAAAAAAAATAATAATAAATTGGAAAACAAAAAAAAGTTTTACATAGGTATATTTTCTATTGAAAAATATTTTGGTGTGTTAATAATGTATTCATGTACATTGTACATAAGATAAATAGTCAAAAAATATTATTATTAATATATTAAATAACAAATATAATATTTCAACAGCTCTTCATTTGACAATATCACACGGTCATTTGAAAAATCACGTAACGCTTTTTTTTTTAATGTAGAACTTTTAGACAACAAAATAATATTTATATTAAAAATTCAGACTAGTTCTTTCTAAAAAAAAAATGTAATAATAATTATAATGATAATAATAATAAAAAAAAGGCATTAAACATACATTTTTCAACTAATACTTAGAGAATGAACATTTTGTTGTCTCTAAAGCGCTGTCGTATAATACTACATTGGTAAATAATACTTGTACAAATAAAATTAAACCA
>NW_021770820.1:132331-136962 GCF_005508785.2 Acyrthosiphon pisum | reverse complement strand
TATATAATACAATTGTTATATTATCTAAAATTATCCAATATTAAAATAATTATTTTTATACAGTAAAATTTTGTTTTATATTTTTTGTATTGAACAGAAGGTACGATTTTATTTATTACAACAGAAAAATGATTGATGAACATGATCGTGGTCATGTGGGAACTATAGAGAATATTAACCATGAATTAAACATGTTAGCTTATAATTAATGTATTTCCTATGAGAAATGATTCAAAAAAACCAACGTAATTATGTACCGGGATATGGGGTGAACTCAATGGTTTTTCTCTGTGAAATATATCACACTGGCCATGAGGTGAATAGTGTCAGTAAAATCTATTTTTAAAAATGTTGAGTTATACCTACAAAATGTGTTGTTCAGATAAAAATAGTTTAAAAATGAAAAGAAACACAATTTGAAATTAAATTAATTATTAGTAAATTCAAAAAAAAAGAAAAATCCTTCAAAAACAAAAAATATATAATACGTACTGATCCCTATTTACCCCACAGTTACCTATAGGTATAATTCAGTCTTAATATTATATAAACAGAAAAAAAAAGAAATGCGTAAGTATTAAATGGTAAGCATTATTGTGGTGTGACGGTGGGCGTATTGTGGTGTCGAAAATATCAATCATTATATAGATTACCTACTAATTATCTCCATGTGACTAAATTGTTAAAAATATTGTTAGTCTGTGGATGTAACGTAATTTAAAATCTTAATTTTAAGAACGAAATCTAGATAATATACCGCTTATACCTGCGATTATAATTTGTAATAAATTACATATTATTATTTATTACATATTATATGTACATTAATACAGATTTAAATGAAATGTTTTAAAATAAATAGATTATGATATTTTAAAATAAATAATTTTTTTTTGTGCCCTAGAAACTAGAAATCCACTGCGATCAATATAATTATATATTATTATAAGTTAGGTAGGTACATTCCGCGACCTATTCATCCGTAGAGATAGGATGCGATGACGACTTTCGCAACATGATATTACCTTTTATCCTATTTAATGCTATATTATCTTAACTTAATTTTGATTTTCTTTTTTGCGTTTTTAGCCATTTTTTGCTATAAATGCAATTTATTAGGTAGGTACATGCCGCGAGCTAATCAGTATAGAGATAGGATTTTGACGACTTTTGCTTTTTTTCCCTCTTTGATCTTATTTAGTGATATATCTTAACTTAAAAATTCGTTTCATGCTCCCCTGATTCAGAATGTAGTACATAATTTAATTTTAAATTTTTTTTTCTTTTTTAGCCATTTTAGCTATAAATGCATAGTGTTGTTTTTAACGCAATTTTATTCATATTATAGGACATTTTATTTTATAGTTTTTGCACAATGTCAGGTATTTTTCTCAAATTTTAGAGTTGCGGGTTTTTGTTTTTTCATTTCTATTTTACTTTTTAATTTATTTTTTATTTTTACTGTGAATTTAACTTAAAATTTAAATGTCTATTGATTTTACTATTTATATTTTAAATTACCCTGACACCCATTATCTCACTCATATCTCTAACAATAATAATAATAATAATTTTTAAATTCAATTTTTTTTTAGGGTAATTTTGAGTGTTATTTAGGTCATAAACATTCCATGTCTATTAATCAGTAGTCACAAATTTTCGTGCGACGAGATTTTAATTACATCAACTATATTATTTTGTAGTAAAAATTTCTAAAATGTTCAACTTTTATAGCTAAGGACTGAATATTTAAAACAAGGTTCCACGTAAATAGTTTGTATACATATATAAATTGCTTTATTCACATAATAATAAATCATCAAATATACTTAGTAATATCAAAGGCTGGCTGACCGTTTTTTCTCAGAATCGTTTTTTTTTATACAATGATATATAATTGAATTCAAATTTAACACCATCCATTACAGTGGCCCACTTGAAACCTTCTGTTCAGTAAAGCGACACCCACTTGTCCACCTTTTTTTTACTAATGATTACTACAGTGCGTTTCATAGCAATAGCGACTCGACGCTAACGTACTTATTGTGGCGGTTTTGTCTAAGACTAGAATCGAAAAAATGTGTAAAATTTGCCACGCATTATCACGCTCTAGTTTTATGAAAAAACACCACGAGGCGCGTTAGCGTCGAGTCGCAGTTGTTATGAAACGCACTATAATTATTATTTCTTATACAGTATTTTTAGCTATTCAATAGTTAAATTGACCTAACCTAATGTTGTCAGCGATAAAACGTTACCATTAAATTCTATATTCCACGAATACATTTTTCACATTTTTGTAAATACGAGCCTCAAATGCAAGCATTAGAAAAAAATATGCAAATGCGTCAAGTTCCGGGTCCTACTTATCATTTTATTTTAATGTACCTACTAATAAATGAGAAAATATGTTCTAATCATTTCTAAATTTCTTCATCATTAATAAACGCGCTCATATGTACATTGTACCATTGATCATACATCTTGATTAAATTAAAATTTGTTTACTCTAAGGGGAATATTTTAATTTAAACTTTATGAAATTATTTTGTAATAGGTCTTCTCAAAACAATTTTACTTCAAAATTAATTTAATATTAGATTAACTTCTTGTGAACTCAGTACAAAACTGACCCTACAATAAAATAAAATCTAAAATATTATTAAATACAATTTACACTCTACACATACGTGCGTATCACTTTAAAATTATTATGTATTTGTAACAAATGTATGGTTATATTTTTACAGGGAACCTATATTTTATCAGGGATGGACATAAACAAATTAATTGAAGGTCATAATTTTCCCAAAGTGTATTTTTACGGAAAATATAAAGCTACATTTAAATTGAAAAATGTAAGAAACGAATTACTTGGCTATGGGGTTTTGGAGTTTAGTCTTATACGACCATGAGAAAAACCTATTTGATTAAATTATACTTAAAAAAAAAAATAAACCCACCATCACTTTTTAACGATTAGAAAAAACATAACTTTTAACATGTATCTATTATATAAACTAATAAATATATTAAACGATTTTCTAAATCGAGTAAATTAATTTTGTTATTCTGTTTTGACTATTCGAATATCCTCTCCCACGCCCGACTTCTCAAACTTGAAAAGTGCTGAAAATCGTTTATAAATAAACACGATTTATGTCTATACAAGAGTTATTACGTTTGAAAAAAAAAAAAAAAAAAAAGCTTCAAAAAGCTTCGCACAATCATACTTATTGAAATCCGACGAGACCACTGACAGCCACTGACCAGTGACCCGTATACAAAAAGATTATTAAATAACAAAATTCGGTCCATAAAACTCTCATTTCAGACTCACAGGCAAGATGAGTGGGTTTCAGGATTTTGACTCCCTGGACGAAAATTATAATTTAATATTAAAGTTAAATAGAAGGAAGCCTGCTTAGGAAGATACCTGTCTCCTAACTCATGCTGGGACCCAATGTGCTTATATTTATTCAGCGTATTCCGTTCAACGATAGTTACCTTTCACGGGCCAATTCTCCCAGAAGTAGCAGAATGTGTCAAACACTAAAAGCACAGTCGAACAAATAGAAAATTTTCATTGCTGTAGGTTCAATCAAAAAATTAAGCAAGAGTAGATGTTCAATTGGAAATTGAAGCATCAGAATGGCTTACATGTAAGCGGGTGTAAATACTAATTGTTTATTAATTCATGAACGTATTGTAAAATATGTGCATTTTATTAGAGAAGTAAGAACACTAGTGTAAATAACATTTCAAAATTTATTTATAACTTATATTAAATATATTATTATGATATATTAATATATTTTGATGTAAAATAATATTAGTTGATTAAAAAAAATTAATAAATGAAATGGTAATAAGAAAAAATATTCTTATTTATTACAGATAATTTTTTGAAAACGTATAACTAATAGTTCATTGATTTTATTTTCTGTAGAAAATTATAGGGATGAACTGTAAGAAGTGTGTGATGAACTGTAAGAAAAACATTCCCGCTTGAATTTTTTTAATTAATTTTTTTATTTAATGCAACGGGAAAAACCACCAAAAAATTACGTAAAACCGCTAAAAATGGGATTTTAATTTCTAACGCTTTGTTTATCAACATAGAAACGAATAAATAATAAATTATAATTTTATAATATTAATTCAAATTACCGGCTATAATTAATAAATAACAATATAAAATATCCAAACTGACAAAACATCTCAGCTCAGAATCGTTTTTCTTATACAATACTGTTATATCATTGAATTCAAGTTTAATATAATCCATTATACATTGACCCACTTGTAACCTACTGTACAGCAGAGCAAAATCCACTTACCTGCTTTTTGATTGTGTATTTTATTAGTGCTTAACTTTAAGGGGGCTGCAACAGGTTTTGTCAAAAATCAAAACTAATGTAGATTTGACCGATCTAAACATTAATTTTGATTGTTATAATGTTTTTCGATATATTTAAATTCCATATCATAAAATAAACCTTAAGGAGGCTGGAGGGGGCTCCAGTCAAAGAAAAAAAAGTGACTATTAGACCAATAAGCTAGACAATACTGGAAGAATTTGGTTTGACAGATTTTAATTTTGAAAACGGATTATGATTGATCAACAAGTT
>NW_021770820.1:131278-132133 GCF_005508785.2 Acyrthosiphon pisum | reverse complement strand
CGAGGCGATTTTGAATTTTCCAATTATTGTTAGTGTCATAATGAATAATTGAATTACAAAAATATCATATTTTTTTGATATTTTTATTCTTAGATATCATACCTGAAAAAAAAATCAAAATCATAATCCGTTTTCAAAATTAAAATCTGTCAAACCAAATTCTTCCAGTTTTGTCTAGATAATTTTTCTAAAAGTCACTTTTTTTTCATTTGCTGCAGCCCCCTTAATATTGAATTTTTTACATAATATAATATGTAAAAAATTCAAAGTAAATATTATTTACTAAAAATATATTTATACATTCTGAAGGATAAGCAATTGATATTATAGTCATCCGGCCCATCCGAGTACACATGCAATTGTTAGCATAAATAAGGCACTCACCATATTAAGTTCGTTAGTTCCGTGATAAGTGCAGAAGACGCCACTACTAAGGAATTATTCCGGATGACCTTACTGTTCGTACGTCTTTCGTTCTACTCTATTTAAAGGAGCACACAACACAAAAAATAAGTTTTTTTATTTGAAAGAATGTTCAATTCTAAGGATAATGGTATATGTTTTACGTTTCTACTCGCATTATTCAATAAGTTATGAGCAATTGAAAAAAGACGTGTTTAAATATTAAAAATCTTAAAAGAGACATTTGGTTGAACGGCACGTCTGGTGGTCGGCGGACCGGTTTTTCGAACGCCGCGCGACGCTCGCCATGACGTGCTGTTTAACCAAATGTCTCTTTTAAGATTTTTAATATTTAAAAAACTAACGTCATATAGTAATTCTGATTCTTGCGTCGTCTTAAACACATAAAACCACACATTTATACGTAAATTAAATTTCAAAAAATAAAATGTT
>NW_021770820.1:122200-131228 GCF_005508785.2 Acyrthosiphon pisum | reverse complement strand
ACCCTCACTAAATGATCTAAATATAACAGAATCCCCACTTCTTTACAAAACCATAAGTTATAAATATACCTATAAATAATTATAAGTAAAATGCACTATTTGTATTGTATTATAGGTATTCTCATATATTTGTATAAGTTCCGATGTAAATTTAAAAAAATGTGATTTATGAATGTGTACCTACTGATGTGTTAGCTTATTATCAAATTGAAATTGATTATTAATTGCAAATTAAAATAAAATAATAATACAAAGTACCTACCTACTTATTGGTTTAACTATAATTATTTTCATTATTTGTGTGTGTGAATTTTTTTAGAATTCAATATTGAGTCGTTGGAAAACTGAAATGTTTAATGTATAAATACATTTCAAGTATACCTACAATGCATAATAAAACAATAATTATCAATATGCCCTTAGGGCCATCAAGTTTGCTTGATACATTGCTAAACGCACTCCAGTATTTTTATTTATCTTGATGATCAGGACTTTGGTGATACATAGTCTACGAAACCATGATATAACAGCTTACATTTGCTATTTATAAGCCTATACGCAATGCATATGAAACTATAATATAGTCTATAGAATACACCACTTCTAAAATGAAAGGAGTCTATCCGTTGCCCCATTCATATACGCCACTGATCTAGTATACATGTATTAAATTATATTTTTATATCATGTACCTAACCATAAACAGAAGTGCAATTTTTTTCATTGTGTTTTAGAGAATAACTTATGATGATAACGCTCTGGCTAAGGATACGAGATACAAGCTAGTGATACCTACACAGTATTTTAATTACCTAATTGAAAAGTTAGTAGCTATAATTAAAAATAAAATACAGATATTAAGTGCAATTTAATTTAATAGGTATACGAATAATATCTACCTTTTACCAGGGTATAATATAACAAGTATAAAATACTCAAAATATTTTTGATTAAAAAAAAATATATTTTTAAAAACTTTAAAATCGGTATTTTGTTAAGTTATTTATTTATAATTTGGAGAAAAAAAGTTTTTAACTGTGTGAATTAAATAAAAAAACATTTATGGATAGTAGGTACAGTAGGTATTTATAGTGCATCGTTGAATTATATATGTATACATATATAAAACAAAATGTTTAAATATTGATTAGAACAAGTTATTTATTTTTTGTCATGTATTTCTCTTACACTCTGTACCTATACTCCTTTTTTATAATTTAATCAAATCGATACTTCCCATGGTCGTACAAGACTATACTCCACAACCAGGCAGCAAAGTACTTTATTTTCTGCATTTTTAATTTTATATTCAATTTTGTATTTTCCATAAAAATATACTTTGGGAAAGTTATGATCTTCAAATTTCTTTAAATCAATCCCTGCTGTACTATATGTGCCCTGTAAAAATGTAGATGGTTAAATTGTTGTAATTACCTAATACATAATACTTGATGGTGGCCGAAGCGCACACACTGATATTTTTTATAACTACCTATATAAAAAACTTTAAAATTAATAATCTGTTATAGTTAACCCCAATGAGTAATGACTTAATAATATTATGTTGAACATTTTTAATTTTAATATTAAATCAACCATTGTCCATTTTAATTCATAAAAACAATATACATAAATTGTAGTTAATATTAATAACTATAAGTACCTAGGTATATAAATATTTTTAATGTTTTTATACTTTACCGCTGGTAGAGGACAGCTATCGGCTGGAATGTTAAAACCTTTAATAAATGAAAACCATGCATTTCCTCCAACATTTTTAAAAATACTACATGCCTTTTTTGATACATAAACAACAGAATTTGGTTTCCATCCACCAGTTGAACCCCAGGAAGCAACGTTTGCATCAAGCTACACATAAACAATATTACCTATATTACTTTAGGTATCTAAGGTAATTATCAAACATTTTATAATTCAAGTGGAAATAAAAATGTTTCTTAATTTTTAAATTTTAAAAAAACTTCACTTAATTTTCGGTCTCTCATTATTACCCTTGAATGAATTAGACGATCGTTTTGTTGAAAATCTGATGTTAATTCGGCCTTCATCAGAAAAATTAGTTGAATTTTCTGACTATACATACTATACTATACTATACTATAGTTGACTTGACACATATATAGAATGTCTCGTTTGAATATACCCATTAACCGTAAAGGGGACTCGACGACTGGGCGAAAACTGGTTTATTGAAATCACGAGATTAATGAAAATAAAATGTTGAAAAGTCAAAAATTTTACAAAAATAATCTCTATAAAATGGCTATCTTCAATTTATTGTTTCAAAAAAAAAAAAAAAGAGAGAATAAATGTTTTAACTTTTTCACCAAAAAATGTAATTAAATTAAAAAATAAAATATGTGTAGTCCTTGTCTCTCCGAGTCTAATAAAAAAACAGATTTATGTTATAATTATTACGATGTTAACTATCTCAAGAGATACCACAATGAGGAAATCCTTACGGGACACTCTGTATTTCCTTAAGTTCGAATTTTCCACCTTTACTGTGGGCTTTGAAGTCAATTGATTCAGAAAGGACTACCAATGAATGTGAATCATTTCATTCGTCATTTTCAAGGAAATTTAGAAATGCACATCTGAATAATTTTACTTTCGTAAATGTTATAAAAGAAGTAAAAACAAATACATACATAAATACATTGCTATAAGCAGTATATAAAATTAAAAATATTACTAATCACACATATTTAAACAAAGAAGCCAAAATCAAAGATTTTTTTCTTATTAGATAAAAATAGAGTATTTACAATCTAAGTAATATTTATATACAATACAATAAGTCAATTTGATAGCTAATACAAGGTACATAACATGAAATGTCGTGAGGAGGGAGGTCCACCAGTGTGGATACCCTCTAACTTGGGAGAGAAGATTTTATAAATAAATATAAAAACAAGAATATCAGTAGATAAGAATTTGTAATATCTGTTAGTCATTTATTATAACAAAACATAAAACATAATATTATATCTAATTTTTTTACTATTTTTATTTTGTTGACAAATTATAACATTGAATGCCACATAAATATAATTTTTATTATTTTAGGGGCTATTGTATTCATATTATTTTATTAGTAATTATTACAAAATACAATATTAGGTATATAATATAATTCCATGCATATGAACTTTTTTCTATCATTTTATACTATTTTACTTTATTTTTTTAAATAATCTTATTTATTATTTGTACATTTACCTCCCCTATTTTACGGGCTATATTATATTATAATTGTGTATATATTAACTTGTGATGGAAATTGGTACATTCGGTTGGGGGCTACTGGTGGATTTAGTCGACGGCGACTGGTACATTTGGTTGAGGGCAACTGGTATATTTTTAAAATCCCGACAACAGCCGTGGAGAGCAACTGGTTAACACCGATTTTTGATCTGGTTTTTGGTTTCAGTTTTTAAACTGTGTACCAGTTTCTAAGATCAATTTTAAGGTCCAGACTATTTACGTTCATTCTCAGTTTATTAATTTATGTGAATCGCGGAATCGCACGTTTGAATCGCCTTTTGTGTAAAGTAAACTTTCCAAAATGTTTTAGACACCTGCCAAAGATTTTCAAAAAAAAAATCTCGGTTTGGGTTTGAAATTATAATACCAGTGTCCAATTTTTTTCAGTTTCGGTTTTTTAATGGTTTATACCGGTTTCTGAAATCGGTTTTTAAACCAGTTTTGATCCCCGCAGTTACCTACTGTTACTTAACATACAGATTATATTTAAACATTTATATCTACAGTAAGAATTTATTTTTGTTGTCTATGAGGCTTTGTAATATTTAAGTTTCACTGTATTATTCTAAACCCGAATTATTCATTATTATATACATTTGCTTACTATAAGTGTATCGTCAAAGTCTATCAAAGTTGTCAAATTCCCTTTCATTTCAGTTATACTTGATGTCTTTTTACTAAAATAAATATGAAGTTGAATTGAATTATTTTTTGTTGGTGCACAATTATACATTTTTTCAAACACCACACGATATTCTCCCTGCAATAAGAATATCTGATATTATATTGTATACCTATAGGTAAACTTATGTAGAAATCTAATTTATAAATTAGTAACTATGCACATCAATGACGATCTTAGAAAATCTTAATATATTTGAATCAATTAGATTATTGACTTACCACAGGCAAGTTTGGCATAAAACGGTTTTTGGATTGAGACATTGAAAAAAATCCAACTAGTATGAACATTTTTACTATAATTTTGTTTTTCATGCTTAATTGTAATATCAATGATACAGCATTTTATAAGTTATCAACTGCAGTGACAATATGAATAACAACCGTCAACCATAAATAAATTTATTAATACATTTATAGTGATTGACATGCTTGATCTGTGACCTCTAAATAATGCTAGAAGTATTCATAAACCGGAAGACTATAATTAAGTTGACTCGGAAATTGTCAATTTTAAAATATTAACTATGTGGGTACAAAAGGAGCTAAATAAGCTACACATTTTTCAATTTCCTCAAATTAAATCCATAGATCGTATAAAAAAATAAACAAAAATAATCTAATATACAAAAATGAACGTTTGTTTGTTTTTTTTTGTCCTCAACCGATTTATAATAATTTATCTACAAACAGTATACAATAATAGTTATCAATAGAATCCGCGGGACTCAGGGACAGAAGCCTCATTTTCAATACACATAGGTCGTTTATTTGATGGCTCACACATGAATTTTGTTTCAGCTCACGAAAATAGAATTTTCTTTGTTTCTGTTTGTACACAGGGTTGATATTGGTTGGGTTAGTCAAACTGAAACGATAGATAAATAAATTAATATGGAATCAGCTAATACAGATATAATTGGACGATTTTTGTGAAAAACGTGTCAATTTAAAAAATTTGATTTTTCAGAAGACAATAAAAACGTATCTTACATAACACATATCTCACGAAATCGTTTAACGAATTTAGATAATTAGACATCACTAATTTTGGACAAAAAAAATATTCGATAACACGATAATATTAGACTCCATGTTAAAAATAACCTTGTTACCACTCGAAGTAGCATAATATTTCCTACAATTTTATTGAACAATATAAAAATTACCAAAAAGTGACTTTACACGAATTTCACAGTCTGTCCAATTGGACTAATTATTCGGGTTAGTATCTAAATGAAACACGTGGACATCCACAGTGTTTGACCAATATTGGTACAAAATTGTACAGAATCATAACTATTAGGACTCTGACAGTATAACAGTATATAGAATAAAAACAACTGGTGGGTAACTGCAGTTATTGTATATTATTAAAGGCGAAGTGTATTGCTGAGGCTTAAAGAGGAAAACAAAACCCCTACTCGACCAATTTTGAGGATTCCAGGAAAGCTTAAAATATTTTACGTAATATATTAAACCGGTTATTAATAGCTATATTAGTTGTTGGTATCTGTATTTGATTAAACAATGAATACATTTCCATTTTATTGGACCTATCATAATAAAATGGAAATGTATTAACTATTTAAATTCATACATTTTATCATCATCCACCAGATTTAAAAATTGATTTCACATAGTAATTAATAATTAATAATATTATAACACAAGTAATATAGGACTTATTAGTTAGGAATTTTAATAACAGTAGGTACCTACCTACTTATTTAAAAACTAACTAGATTTTAGCTGTTTTTAGTAAAATGCTGCATTCCAATAAAAATGTAAATATATCATTTCCTAACCTATAATTAGTACCTTCCTCCAATTAAATATAATTATATAGATACTTCCGGAAAATGTTTAGAGGTTACAGCACAAGCGTGTCAATCCTTGAAAATGTATAAATATATTTTTAAATAAATAATTGATATTAAATATTAAAGCTGAACACTAATAAAAATAAAAATATACTATCAGCAATTATGTTATGGATATCAACGATAATCACAGTTAATATGTTATTTATTTACCAAAAGAAAGTTGAGGAAAAAAACGGTTGTGTGATTCAAACAAAGATAAAAATCCAATAAGAACTTATACTTTTGTAATGGGCATGTATTAATATGTAACAAGTATAATTGAAGGTATTATAAACCGCATTACTTATAATCTGTCATTCGAATCATACTAAGCGGTTTTCCTGGTAAAAGCATTAGCAAGCTTACCTATAGCGAATCTATGTACCTACACGAGGTGACGGTTTCTTTATTACGACAACAACAACAACTTTTAACACCACACCCTAGGCACCTGCGAGTTCCGTGTGCTGATCAGATCAAAGGAGCCGACAGCGTATATAAGAGGGACAAGAGCACAGTCTGATCAGATGTACCTGGGCCAGCAAGACCGAAGCCACTCCACGCCACCAGCCATTATACACCATTACACTGCTATACTACCACGAGATTATAATATTATATTGTACATTACTACTATACACAGTCCTGTAAAGAATACTTTTAAAAAGTACTTGAGTAAATACTCAAATACTTACTACAAAAGTATTTGGAATACTTTTCAAATACTTTTGGTTTTTAAAGTGGGTTTCTAATTATCGTAATATAAACACATAGGTAGTAGGTAATCCAATAGTTATCTAATAGTTTTAAAGGGAATATTGTTATTCAATATTCAATAACTTTTTTTAGAAATCTTGTTTTCACAAACCTTTGGGCTTCGGCTAACACAGAAATACAGAATATTAAATAAGACTATTATTCCATGATTATAGTTGACAATAATATTTTTCCAACCAATTATTTCGAATAAAAATAAAATGTTCGAAATAAAAAACCAAAGTATTCAATAACAAAAAGTATTTAAAATACCATTCAAAATACTTCATGCTGAAAGTATTTAAAAAGTTATTCAATACTTAAAAAAGTATTTGAATACTTTTACTCAAATACTTTTACTTAAATAGGTTCTTTACAGGACTGACTATACATAATTAAACTGTTCTAATCATTAAACACACACTTTAATAACTCTGAAATTAGCATTATTATTTCAGCTGCATCATCGTCTGGATTCTGAAAGTGCTGCACGTAACACTTTTATTTAATTTTATTAATATAATTTTTTATCGTATATTTTGAACTCACTTCAATATAGGTCATTTGAAATTGGTCGTTTGGAAATTGGTCGTATTCATTGGAAATATTTTTGTCACGAGGCATGTATACTGGTTTATGAACGTTATTTACTTACAAATGCAAACGTTATGTAAAAATTATTATATATGAAATGTAAATTGTACCTACTCATTTTGCGACGGTAAGTTGAATAACAGCATGTACAAAAAGTTTAGCCATAATTATTACACAGATTATTAGCTGAATATCCTGACTTCATAAGTTTTTTTTTTTGTGGTAAATCCTATATATTATAATATATGCAAAGTGCCTATGCATCTATTAGATTTATACCTAGTTGTATTTACTTAGATGGTTATTCAGATTAGAATATAAGTACATATAATATGAATCCGTAAGACCGTGACTCGCCACAATAGTTCGAGTTCAAATTTTCTTGAAATTGGATATACGAGAAAACGAAAAAAAATGTGTGTACTGGCAGAGAAAAACCTAACCTACGCATAACATTGTGAGACATTTTGAAGAAAATGGTGATTTAAAAACTAAGGAAAGTTGTTGGAAAGAATTTTCTTGTCCTATAATGTGATAACAAGTTTTTTGGACCATGTTTTAATGTTGTTGGACACCAGAACTTAATAATACGAAAAAAAATTTTTAATATGAATATCAGGTGAAAAAATGAAAAATGTAGTGCTAGAAGAAAATGGTGATTAAAAACTTTGGAAAATTGTTGGAGTAGTTTTTCTTCTCCTAAGATGTGTTAACAAGTTTGTTGGACCACTTTTTTAAGTTGTTGGACAACAGATCTCAATATAACAAAATAAAAATTTTAAATTGGTAGGTTTATAATTTTTTATATGAACCAAACTTAACTACTTAACACTGTATAAATTCAGAACATTTTTTTAGTCGATGTCTAACAAAAGTCCAACAACGTCTCAAAATGTTATGTGTATATTTTTGGATCTGTTTTTAGCGTTTTATTTTGATTTGTAGTGTCGGTTGCGAAGTTAGCACTACAAACTTTTAACTTGAATAACTTTCAAGTTACATGAAAAGTTACACAAACAATACATTCTAACAAATACCAACAAGTGTCCAACAATGTCCAACAATGTTATATGAGTATTTTTCAATTTTTGGTAGAGTTTTAAAGTTTCTTTTTGCATGTGTAGTGATGGTCATGTATAATTGGCACTACAAACTTTGAAATTGCATAACTTTTAATGTAGCTTCCAACAAATTCTAACAATTGTCCAACAAGTCTGAGTAGAGTTTGTTCGAATCGTTTTAGATTATTGTACCAACTTTGTAGTGCCAGTTTCACGTAAGTGTACTATATTCGAGTACCTATGTCGTTGTAATGGATATGTTATATTTGAATTCAATGATAAACCATTTTTGTCCTTCCAGTTTTTGCTACTTCGATCGACGAGACTATTTGATCGCTATTTTATAACTTTTTGTTAATGTATAAATATTATTACATAATATTATTATTTATTACCTATATACGCAATTGTAGTAAACGAGTTACTACGCAACATTTAAAATAATTTCAATTAGGTACATATTCGGCATTGTACGTCAAACGATCTAGTTCACCCTTTCTATTGTACGAAACATAAATTATTAAATAGCCATGGGGAGTATTATAGTAACCAAAACAAAAGGATAAACAAATTTACAATTAATCAATTATTTGAGAACGATATTTAAATAATAATACCGCAACAGATTAAGCACGACTTTACAATTAATCGTGTAGTATAGACGGAAGTGATATTTTGCAATATCGATATATGGCAAATATTAGATGTAAAAAAGTAGAATGATTTAGTATAATCGAATTTGTAGATAATAAATTAACTAGCAGTACATTATGGCAAATACGC
>NW_021770820.1:120146-122150 GCF_005508785.2 Acyrthosiphon pisum | reverse complement strand
CCCCCCCCCCCCGAAATGTTAAAAATTATTTTAATGGTCTATGATAGTAGTAGTTCAAAAAGTCTTAAATTGTATTTAAAATATTTAAAAATGTACAATATGTATAAACACTTTTCAGCTATCTATTTGTGCTAGTACGTATTTAATGTGTAAAAGTGTAAAAGTTGATCAGCACCTCCCGAAAAAAAATCCTGGCTACGCCACTGCCCCCTAATAATGACTTTGGAGCCACCCCTGTGAACTGTGAGCTACCTATTACCTATATACCAATCTACTGTCTACTGTATATTGTACTATTTACATTTTTTACTCTCATAAGACTGCATATAGGTACTCAGAAACGATATGTAAAAACATATAAATCCCGATTCTATCATGATATACCAAATAAATCATTTTATATTAATGCACTAGTTTTATTGTAAATTTGTAAATAATAATTTTATATTTTGTTTGTAAATATAAGTAATAATACTTACTAAGTAATATTTACTTGAAAAAGGTAATTTTAATAATAATTGTTTACAAAAATAAAAACAATCAATTGACTATAGGTAGTAGGCACATAATTTCTTAATAATTTTTGTAATATACTTTTACATCAAATAATAGTCAAAATTATAATTATAATTACAACTTTTACAGAGAAAAAATGTTAGGATATGTTTAAGTAAAAATACTTTTTTTGGTTTAACTAAAGAAAACTTTAAGTAAGTTATTAAATAAGTGTTACCATTTGAGTCCGTATATAAAAAAATACTATACTATTGTATAGGTATGTAATTAAAAACTTTGAATCCTATACCTATACAGAAGGGAATCACCTATTGAAATGAAAAAAATTCAGATTTTGTTATTTTCAAAACTTGAATAAATAATAAGGAATTATATTTAACTGTTGTAATTTAATATTAGTTATAACTTATAAGTATTCAAATTGTATAGATTGATTATTCGGTCTTGTCCACGTTTCTTATTTATAATTAAATTATTCATTATAGGTACCTATTATGTTATAATATAACGCTCTACCACCACCACAAGCATGTGGTTAAAGATGGTAGGTATTTTGTTTTAAAAAAAATAGGATAATAATAAATAAAAAATGATATACTTAAAAATGTTTTAATAGTTATAGAAACATTTTAGGTTCTGAGTGAAACGATGCATGTATTGATTTTACAATGATGTGTGTTATTTTATTTTTTTATTTTTTTGTGTAAGTCATCACATTTTAAGACAGTAAAAATGCTTGGATTTTCTTCAACAGTACCTTTTCTGATAGGAAAGTGAATCTAGTTGGTACTTTGGGGGGGTCAAAAGTAAAATTTTTCCTGTAGTTTTCAAAAGCGCCGTGAAAAACAAAAGAAAAATTAAGGAAAAACGGGAATTTTTACGCAAAATCTGTTTTCGAGAAAATTGATTTTGGTTTTTGGTGCAACTCTTAAACAAATAACTGTAGGTACATGCAATTTTGACTGAATGTTTATATTAGCATTTTCTATACACCATAATATTTTCCAAATATTTTGACTTATTTTGAGCTCTTTACGGACATTTTCAGTTTCTGTTTTTTTTAGTTTTTTTCTATGAATGTCAATAAAACTTTATTTGTTGAGTAAAAATACTTGAAAATTTAATACAAGGCTCCTACTATATTGTTACAATGGCATTTGAAAAACATTAAAAATCCTTAGTCACATTTTTTTTTTTTATTAGCATTTA
Source organism: Acyrthosiphon pisum (assembly GCF_005508785.2). Classification (NCBI taxonomy): domain Eukaryota; kingdom Metazoa; phylum Arthropoda; class Insecta; order Hemiptera; family Aphididae; genus Acyrthosiphon; species Acyrthosiphon pisum. The sequence continues at coordinate 120,425 of NW_021770820.1, read as the reverse complement.
AAGTTCAAAAATTTACAAAATAAGGAAAAAATCACAAAAAATAGCAAATCATTTTGAGTTAAGAATTTATAAAAATTTTTCTTTTTTGAATCTAAGATTTGAAAATGTAATACAAGATTCCTCATAAGTTTGTCTACCTTTTCAAAAAAGAAAAAAATCTACAAGCAAATTAAATTAAATTTTTATGAGTGTTTGAAATTCATATTTTTTACAACATTTGATATTCACTCGATTTCTTATGTAACGATTTTTCTTATTTTGTTGTAATTAAAAAAACGA
>NW_021770820.1:117557-118292 GCF_005508785.2 Acyrthosiphon pisum | reverse complement strand
AATATAAAAATAAAAACTCTGAAATTGGTAAATATTTAAAACATTTTTTGGGCTTTCGTTTTTAAGCCCGCCAGATGTCAATGATTGCTTCACCGATGACCTAATTTCTATTTTACCTCAAGACTATCGAGTGGAACGTTTTACTGACTATATATTAGAAAATTACATATCTGAAACCTCAAAATATCCTCCAGAAATGTGGGCCTCATTTACTTCTTCATTGGCGAGGACCACCAATAGTTGTGAATCATTTCATTTGAAAATTAATGCAATGTTTTATTCAGCACATCCAAACATTTACCAATTTATAAACATTTTGTTGAATATACAATGCGAAACGTATATAAAAACTAGAAGTGTTCATATAATTAATTCAAGAAATTGTATAAAAGAAAAAGAAAAAGAAATCAGCCATCAAATGCAGCTGTTTCAATCGAACACAATAAGTAGATTTGAATATGTACAATGCTTATCCCATAAATTCTTACCAATATAAAAATGTTATTTTATCATTATTTACATATGTTTAATTATACACAAATTATTCATATTATATTACACCCCTACATTATTATATATTTGTATTATAAAATATTTAAAAAAAAAAAAAACATTTTTAACCATACCTGTAGAATTTTTTGTTACAGACAGTCCTAAGTCTGTAAAAATGGGAAGGAAAATGTTTTTTTTTTTTTTTAATTTTACGGGACTCAGTTAGTATTAAAACATGGACTC
>NW_021770820.1:101197-117507 GCF_005508785.2 Acyrthosiphon pisum | reverse complement strand
AGTAATATTTACTTGAAAAAGGTAATTTTAATAATAATTGTTTACAAAAATAAAAACAATCAATTGACTATAGGTAGTAGGCACATAATTTCTTAATAATTTTTGTAATATATTTTTATATCAAATAATAGTCAAAATTATAATTATAATTACAACTTTTACAGAGAAAAAATGTTAGGATATGTTTAAGTAAAAATACTTTTTTTGGTTTAACTAAAGAAAACTTTAAGTAAGTTATTAGATGTGTTACCATTTGAGTCCGTATATAAAAAAATACTATACTATTGTATAGGTATGTAATTAAAAACTTTGAATCCTATACCTATACAGAAGGGAATCGTACCTATTGAAATGAAAAAAATTCAGATTTTGTTATTTTCAAAACTTGAATAGGTAAATAATAAGGAATTATATTTAACTGCTGTAATTTAATATTAGTTATAACTTATAAGTATTCAAATTGTATGGATTGATTATTCGGTCTTGTCCACGTTTCTTATTTATAATTAAATTATTCATTATAGGTATTATGTTATAATATAACGCTCTACCATCACCTCAAGCATGTGGTTAAATATGGTAGGTATTTTGTTTTAAAAAAAATAGGATAATAATAAATAAAAAATGATATACTTAAAAATGTTTTAATAGTTATAGAAACATTTTACTCATTTTAGGTTCTGAGTGAAACGATGCATGTATTGATTTTACAATGATGTGTGTTTTTTATTTTTTCATTTTTTTGTGTAAGTCATCACATTTTAAGACAGTAAAAATGCTTGGATTTTCTTCAACAGTACCTTTTCTGATAGGAAAGTGAATCTAGTTGGTAATTTGGGGGGGTCAAAAGTAAAATTTTTCCTGTAGTTTTCAAAAGCGCCGTGAAAAACAAAAGAAAAATTAAGGAAAAACGGGAATTTTTACGCAAAATCTGTTTTCGAGAAAATTGATTTTGGTTTTTTGTGCAACTCTTAAACAAATAACTGTAGGTACATGCAATTTTGACTGAATGTTTATATTAGCATTTTCTATACACCATAATATTTTCCAAATATTTTGACTTATTTTGAGCTCTTTACGGACATTTTCAGTTTCTGTTTTTTTTAGTTTTTTTCTATGAATGTCAATAAAACTTTATTTGTTGAGTAAAAATATTTGAAAATTTAATACAAGGCTCCTACTATATTGTTACAATGGCATTTGAAAAACATTAAAAATCCTTAGTCACATTTTTTTTTTTATTAGCATTTAAAGTTCAAAAATTTACAAAATAAGGAAAAAATCACAAAAAATAGCAAATCATTTTGAGTTAAGAATTTATAAAAATTTTTCTTTTTTGAATCTAAGATTTGAAAATGTAATACAAGATTCCTCATAAGTTTGTCTACCTTTTCAAAAAAGAAAAATGTCTACAAGCAAATTAAATTAAATTTTTATGAGTGTTTGAAATTCATATTTTTACAACATTTGATATTCACGTCGTAGTGTAACTTCTTACGTTCTTATGTAACGATTTTCTTATTTTGTTGTAATTAAAAAACGAATGACTGTAGATAATTGAAAATTCCACTGAATGTTTATATTAGCATTTTCTATACACGATAAAATTTTGAAAATAATTTGACTCTTTTTGAGCTGTTTACGGACATTGTCAATTTTCAATTTTTTTAGTTAAAACTTAAAAGTATACATTTTAATGAATTGAATCTCATTCAATTTAAAATACTAAATGTAAGTGAAATTAACTAAAAGTGTGTAAATATATCCAATAAAATTTTTTTCTAAAAATGTTATGTTGAATACCTACTGTAAAATTGTTATAGACACTGTGCAGACAACGGAAAACAGCGCTACCTAATGGACAATTGGCAAACAAATTGGTAGCAACAGTTTCCTACACAATACACGCAAATTTGTTCCTTCGGTTAAATTTTTGTAGTTTTGTGGTTTGTAAAACTTGTAAGGTACATTTTTTATTAACGAATTGGCCCTTAACCTTATACTATTTGTTTATTTTACCGTTTTATTTCAACTTAATTTTAATAATGAGCAAAAATAAAAAGGGAAGTGGTCAAAAAATGTGTTGTCTTGTGAACTGTAGTAATACATACCAAACTGATCATAAATAAATAATTTAATTTTCCAAATCGACAACATGAAAAAGAACTTTAAAAAAAATGGGTAAAAAGTATTAAAAGAATGAAGTTAGTATTGTTTTTGTCTTACCATAATTATATTATGCTAATATTCTAATACTTTTAATTTCTCTATCAATAATTTGTGTATGACTGTAGCATTGATGGAACACCATGGATACCTACAGTTAAATGTGGTTACCATTTTGTTTGAAATAAGCCAATAAGACATCCAAATAAGGTTAACAAAAAATAAGTAATAACGAGGTATAATAATAATTGTTGTCATTTTAGCTAATTTCATGTTCTATTTATGACATAATATGTTTATTATTGTTCAATACATGGACATTTAAATATATTTATATGTCCTATCAGTAGGTATGTGTATGTCTATGGTTCAATACTATCATTTATATTGTTATTACTGATAGGTACCCATAGTTAATATATTGAAGGAGTTTGAAGTTTTACTTTTTTTGAATATTTTATAGTTAATACAATAATACTGCCAACGGAAATAATTCTTTGCTTATTAAATTTAGGTAGTACCCATACTGTCCTACTACAAATTAAATATAATCATAATATGCATGTGTGGAATGTGAGTTATATATTTGCAGACTATAAATTTCATATCTCATTTTTCGATTTTGCGACTTATTAAAAATTACTAAAACCTTCAAAACCTTGGTGTTGATGACGATTTTATGAATGGACCGAATATTGTGCGTAAAATCGGCGCTACCAAGTAGTACACATATTGACTCCCCAGAGTGCTAGTTGTCTTCCTGCACGGTGTCTATATAAGAAATACAAAATTTTTTTAATAATAAACTATTTATAAAGCTATGTAATTATATAATTATATACAAATATGTACAATACCACTGGTACATTTATTTTTGCTTACTTTAGCTCACGGTAGATTATAGAGGTATACGCACGGCATATATCCATAATGCAAACAATTGTCCCAGTGGATGTGTTTTATTCGTAGGTTTGCCGGTAGATCACGCTGCAGTCTTTTGACTCTAATTTTCATGCTTGAAATACAGATTTCATACAGTAAACGAACAAAAGCTCGTCAAAAAGTCTCATCAAAACCAAAATTGTACATAAATTAATGTAAATGAAGACATGTAATGAAAATTCGACGTTATACCATATAAAATGTACACGTTAACAAATTAAGGTAAAATTATAAAATCAATAAATAATAATGGACAATGCTAGGATATCAATTAAAATAAAATGTAACTTTTTTATTACATGATTATATATTTATATATTTTAAAAGTATTTAAAACTATTTTTTTTTATAAGTAACACATAATTTAGATTCTTTTTTTTTTAGCATGCACAATTATAAAGCACATTTTTAGATGACTATGTTGAATGCTATTATGTTTAATATTAAAAATTTTATATTAAATACATTTTTTTAAATTTTTGATAGACAATTAAATGCAGAATTAATTTAAAATTGTAAAATTATACATAATATAATATCTAAATATATTTTCATATTATGAGCAAAAAATAAATTATTGTATCTGCCTGATAATATACTGTATGATTTAGCACTAATAATTTTTTTTTCATGATCAATTTTTTAGATTGTGGACATCATCTCTTTTTTTAGGACTTTTCTTAGTTTTTATATATTTATGTTTTTTATTTTTTTATATACTACACCACTTGCGTTTTAGGTATCTTGGGGGATTACCAAGTATGGTAGCAGTGGCTAAATGTTTGATAAACATTTGTTTATTTTCTTAGAGCAATGTTTTGCGATGCTTGAATTTTGTCAATATTTGCATTACCCCTAACTGCAGACAGGGATTAAATGTTAAATGATAAATATTTTAAACCCACTGAACATTGAATCACCATGAAATCATTATTAAGTAAGAAAATAGTAAATTATAATATAATATGAGATATAGGTAAGTATAACTGTAGCCATATGCCCATATAAAATAATTAAAACATTTTGTTTTTCATGTCTATGGACTCAATATCATTGTAACAATATAGTAGGCGCCTTGCATTAAATTTTCAAGAATTTTTACTCAACAAATAAAGTTTTATTGATATAGAAAAGAAAACTAATAAAATTTAAAACTGAAAATGTCCCTAAACAGTTCAAAATAAATCAAAATATTTTGAAAATTTATATATTTATTAATTACAATAAAAATTAAAAATTAAAATAAACAAAATCTTTATTCTTTATTTAAATATAAAATGTCATCTTAATTTGAACTTAAAAAAACTGTAGTTATATATATATTTTTAAATTTATTAGTTACAGTATAAGCTACTTATGAAAAACCTTAATTTAAATTTTCAATCATTAAATATACAAGTTCAACATTTTATACATTTTTACAAAATAAGTACAAAATTATTTGAAAGTGTTTGTGGTTTTAATTTCAGAAGCTCAAAATTGTTTTAAAATATTACGCTAATATAACAAGTAACAACTTATGAGGATCTTTGTATTCGATTTTCAATTTTTTTTACCAAACAAAATTATTTTTATCGACAATCATTAACAAGAAAGTAAAAACTAATTAAAGCGAATAATTCTTATGCCTATAAATAGCTCTAAAAGAGTCAAAATATTTTGAACGCTGTAAGTATAGAAAGTATATAAACAATCGATAAAAATATCAATATCTACGGTTATTTTATTTTTTTTAATTATCTACAACACTAAAATAAAATCGATTTTGTTAACAATTGAGTTTGCATCCTTAATTTTATTTTTCTCGATGCTTTTGAACTCAAAAAACCAAGTACCTACCAACTAGATTATATTTATATACACATTCCCACTAGAAAAGATACTGAAGTTGAAAATCAAAATGTTTTTTGAACATCCATAACGTACTAACGTAGTGGATCTTTATTATGGTCAGTCACAACTCTAGACCAAACTGTTGATGGATGTAATTCAGTTAACTTTCCCGTGATTCGCCCTTGGTATGCAAAATGAACCGGGAAACACATGTGGGCTGTGCAATAAAATTATTATTTTTTATATCGGGACAACTTCCGGTGATATTCATTTTACAGACGTACTCAAAACATTATATTATATTTATATAATAGAAATATTACAACAGACTAGGGAGATCCAAGCTGACGAGGCTAGTATTTTGGTAAAATTGTACGATAACAAATAACTGTATGTATAGGTACCTATTTAGAAAAGAAAATAATCAGAAACAATAATATAATAATTTAGAAAAGTGGCAAGTAATTCCATTTAACGTTTTTTACACTATTATTGCATAATGTATTATACTTATAATTATTACAAAATTTCATAATTTATTTTAACGTTTAAAGAAATAATATAACTGAACCTTAATTTTTGGTATCTTATTTAAATACCATAGTTTATCAATAATAAGTAATAACTATAGTTATACACCATAAGTCTAAGTAAAAGGTGAAACAATTTATGTCATATTTTATAATAGTGCCTCTTTGCAACCGTACCTTTTATAGTTATTGTACCTCTCGATCGCTATCGTTCTCACCATTTAAAACTTTAATGACGCTCTCTTCAATTTTTACCGTGGGGTCTGATGCTTGCCCTCTGCCGCTCAAGGACTGTTCGTATTCTTTTATCTAAAACATTTAACAGGAAAATAATATATGTCATAATAATATAATATACCTACATATTTTTTGATTATTAATTATTACTATATTGTCGATCATTATTTTTTAACATAATACTGTCCATTGTAATTTGTATGATTTTTTCGAACAATTATTATTTTTATTTTAAAGTTTTTTTTATATTTTTTGGCATATACTTATTAGGGTAGTTATTATTATAACATTATGGTTTATTGTTACTTGATTTTTTTTTACTGGCGGAGTTTACATGCGCCTTATTCATGATATACCTACACTTATTTAACACGTATTTATATGTCATCGCTAAAAATATGGAGATAAAATTATTAAAGTGTGACGTAAATATCATTATTCACTGGACATAATTGCTTCGAACTTGGTATTTATTATTTTGCAATTTTCCTTTCGTAATCTGCTCTCTGTTTAACGCTTTTGTATTCTTAATTCGCTCCTCAAAAGGTTAAAGTTGTTTGATGTATACTCTCAACAAATAAATGTAATTTTGTGGTATGATATACTATGGGTACTTGCAGGTATCTGTACATACTATGTTTGAACTCAAAAGAACATAAATATAAACATGCAACATGCAATGGATCAAAATTAAACACACCAGATCATATCCCGTTCACACATTAGTGCTTTAAGTACAGCACTTTGCTTAAATAATTGGACGATGTGTCGGGGGAGGGGGCGGCTAGAAGTAAGGAGAGACATTACCGTCTTCCGCGACATCACGTTGATACGTTGAACCCACAATGGATAGTTTTTTATGCTTTTCCTATCAAAATTACAATATATTAATAAATACCTACTGAAAGAAATAATAATTTATCTTTATTACTTTTTTAAACTTTTTATCGCTATCGTCAGGCGGTACCCTTTTTCTTTTCGTTCCTTCAGCTCTAGGTAGTGAACAGGGGACATTACCGTCTCCTTTGACATCGAGTACATACTTCGATCCAAAAATTTGTGGTTTTCCATACTTTCCCTGTAAAAATTATAATATATTAATAAATACTGAATGAAATAATAATTGTCTCTTGTTACTTTTTTAAACTTTTTGTCGCTATCCTCAGGTGGTAAACTTTTTCTCTTTTTCCCGGCTCTAAAGAGTGAGAGGGAGGTTGTTTCAATTTTATTCGAGTCTACTTTAAGCAATCGCGGTTTCCTTCCAGACGTATGTTTTAAGATCGGTGTTTCAATCGATGATGTGCTATTGGGACGAGGCTGACGTATTACACTAGATACTAAATCTGTCTCAGTTCGAACAATAGTTGTCTTGTCATTACTATTTGACACATTATCGTTCGGCATGATATCTAGATACGATATTGATAATGCAGTTATTACGGAGTGAAAGAAGAGCAGTTTTGATTTTAGTAGAATTAACAAAATTTACATATCAAAATGTACGGACTATAAGAAACAGTGGTCCGACCCCATCTATCGTGTATGTATATAATTATCCACATGAATTCAGGTTTGAATCTCTGTCATTGTATACAATTATGGTCAATGTTTACAATGGCCATTTTTCTATTTGGACCGTAACATATATATCTACATAACTATTTATGTCTAGGATCGTAACTCCGAAAATTTTATGTGGCCAGTAGCCCCCCCCCCCCACCATCTAACAAAAATAAAACAACTAATCCTGGTTGTAATAGCTGTGTGATGTTATTAATAAAAAAAACCGAGAAACTCGCTCTGCTGTACAGGTAACTGTAACGAATGCGTTAAATTTGAATTCAATGGGACATAAAATTAATGTATACCTACCTACGCAAAACGAATCTGTGCAAAGACTGTCTGTCAGCCTATTATATACCAATTACTAAGTATATTTTATGATTTTACTGTGGTTAGTGTAATTTATTTAACTATTAGACATTATAGTAGGAATCACTGTAAGTAAAATTAATTTTTGTAGAAAATTTGCATTTGAAAATGTTATTGCGTGTACACAATTTTATAATATAGGTAAGGTACTTTAAAAGTTTCAAGAACTCGCAAATAATATTTTTAATAACAACAAAATAAGTCATAACCATAAAATCGTTTTTCTACGTTTAAATATCTAATTTCATCCAAATTTGAACTTAAAATGTCCATAACAAAAAAAACTGTGTTTATATTTTATTTAGATTTGTTGGTAATAGCATGAACTATTTATGAGAATAATTGTTTTAAATTTTCAATCTTTAGCTATAAAAATTGAGCATTCTATACATTTTGACCTACAAAATAAATTGTGAATAATTACAATAATAATATGTCAAGTGATATAATGTATCTCATGTAATGTTATGCTCATTTTTTAGATTTGCATTAAAAACCAAAATCGATTTTGTGTAAACATTCTCGTTTTTCTTTAATTTTTTTCCCGACGCTTTTGAAAATTGTGTAGTTCAAACTTGTATGTTCTTGTATAGGTAAAGAAGGAAAATTATTATTTAAATATAAAAAAAATTAGTTTTAACTACTGTATTACTTAGATATCTGGTATGTAACCAGAATTCTTAATAAATAGACATATAATTATCTGTATCTTATCTAAATTAAATGTTTTTTTTATATATTCTTTCAACACTGCGTACACCATTGTAAAATCAATACAACTATCGTGCTGGTTAGACTCAAAATAGTGAAGCACTGATATCGGCCGTATAGGTAGAGGTATATTTCGTTATTATGTCTCGGGGCGATGGCGTGTATTACTTACCAATGACATGATGGGTATCGAGTGTGGATGTTGAGGTCCGAGAGAATTTTCTATTTTGATGGTCATCATCTTTATAAGATGATCGCTTTCGCTTGTTGTCAGGTAAGGTCGGGTTGGTAGCTAGAGCTACGTTCTTGCCGGTATCATGGGTCTTAAACAATTCCAGATTGATTTTTATCAATACAGTGTCATCGACTTTTAGATACAATTTTTCTTATACTAGGTACATGATGTATAATATATAATAATATTATGTGTGTAAATAGTGTATAGAATATCAAAATTTAAAAATAAAATATAAGTTTGCGTACACAATAAACATCTATGTATTTAGAAGAAAAATGATGTTGCAAATATAATTTAATTCGTAACTACTAGAAAAATTTACCATTTCAGTAGAAGTGGATGACTCCGGTTTCTGAGGGGTGTTCCTAATGCCATATTTGTATTTAAGTTTTCCATATTCTCCATTGTTGCTGTTTTCCGATGCGTTTGTTTTTTTCAGTGTATCTAGGTGGTTTGGTTTTTGGTAAGGGTACTCCATATGATTCCCACGAGTATGCATGATATAAAAGTCGCACTGCGGCAGTGCAGCGTACCGCAGTGAAGCTGCTACTGTGGAAGTTGCCTGGTCCTCCACAGGGTCCTCGTAGACACGTTAACTGACCTCCGTGCCAAGTACGCCCCCTTTACGAGTTGGGGGTTAAGGTTTTTTTTTATCATGGTTTTTCTTCACTAGGCATTCGATCAGCGGGAGCAGCTGCCTCTGACTTACCAGCCCTCTCTCCTATCACTTATCAGAGAAAGGGCCAGCTCAGAATTTTTTATCGTGGTTTTCATTCCACTAGGGCTTTGCTGGCGTTAGCAGGCTACCTCCAACCTGCCGACCCCAGCTGGTTAAGGCAAGGGTGGCTCTTGAAGCTCCGACTTCAACCGGTTAAGGTCACAGCCGGGTTGGGACCACTTGGTAAGACCTAATTAAAGGCCCGCAAGCTCCCCCACCACATCAAGGTGGGTCCCGACGGGGGAGATAATGTTATTTATTTATAAGTAAATTCATTACACAAAAACAGTTTTCTTTTGCTTCATCTGGGAGTTCTAAGTTTTCGAGAATAAAAGTTTGAAAGGAAGTTTAAAACACCGGTGGCATCCGAAATTGTTATGATAATCTATTAATTATTCATTATGATAGGTATTCAATTAAAATCTATCTTTGGCCTTGTTATAATGAAAGCATAATCAATAATTATACTTATGATGGGAATTAATGAGTTTAAAAGTTAAAGTTAAGTTAAAAATTTAGTTTCTTAAAGGTTTTGACTTTTTGTCGATTTAAATATTAATAAATATATAATTAAATATTCTGTATAGTACTTAAGCCCACCCCTCCCCACACTCCACAGGACACGAATCCTGGTTGTTACAAAATCTGGCTTCAAAAAAAAATTATATGTTCAGAACTAATATTGCATTTAGGTACCATAAACAATAATAACGATATTTGAATGAATTAAATTATTAAATTATTGTAAATATAAAAATGTAGGTACGTTAATTTGCTAAGTATAATACAATATTCATCAATTAATTTTATGTTTAATTGCAGAAACTATAATGTATCGTCGGCAAAACAAATAATATTTCATGACATTATAAGATTACCTAATTAAACGATATTATATGTAAATAAAAAATAAAAAGGAGCCTAAGACGACTGATCTTTGTGTTTCACAAGCTTACATATTTTCTTCAATTTTAACTACTTGCGATCTATTTGAAAGATACTAATATGATGTAAACACATTTAGATCAATAGGTACCACGAATACCGCACAATATTTTAATTTTTTTTTTAATGAAAGCATTTTTTATATCTGAAATAAACCAGTTACCTACCTTATTACTGTCATTGTCAATACCTACAAGAAGAATTAATACAATTTAAAACTAATAACAGTGCACCTTTTGTTGATTTATTTTTCCGAAATCCAAATAGGTTTTGTAGAAAAAAAGTTATGTATATTCAAAAAATCAACCAAACATTGTTTTAAACATTTTTCATATATTTTGGTTATGGAAAGAGATATAGGTAGAGAGATAGGTTTATAATTAGTACAATGATCTGCACTATAGCGTGAATTTATATGTATTTGTATATTAGTTCTGGTTGATTGTAAAAATATGTTAAGTGAGCAAAACATTTGTTTCAGGGCATAACGATTTAAAAAATGAATTTTTATCTTCTGCATATTTTTTTACATATTTGGACATTTACTCATTGTCTTCTATTTTAAAGGCTTATTTTACAATTTTAATTACATATTTCGATGTGTTATTAGAAATTATTGAAATATATACTATTGTATATTAAAATTAATATACATACTTGTAGGTATAAGCGTTTTTATCAAAGATGACCTTAGATCAATAATCGGCGAAATAAAAACCGTACCTATAGGTACCTACCTTACGTATAATAAGAAAATATCGATATGACCATTGACCATTATTGACATTTTTTCAGAAAAAAAAAGAAGAAATGTATTTAATTTAGGGTACCATAAATTGAAATATATTGTTTTAATTAAATTTTCAAAAAATTCCATTTATTGCTAGTTTTTATTTTTCATGCCTTTTTAAACAATTAAGTACATATATTTATGAATATTTAAGATTTTTTAACGTTTATTTGGTTTGCTTTTGATGCATATAAATCCGCGCTCTAATGATCACTATCGCCAAATTTAATAATTTCGTTATTATATTCTTACCTACGACTTCATAGATATTCGACAGTTTTCTCATATAATTATATGGTCGCATCATCTCCATCATAATATCACTTGTAGTCCATTTTGGAGAATATTATATTGTTGTAAATTATAAGCCGACGTGAAATTCTAAAACGAAAATTGTTTTTTTACCAATAATCTGTTAATGTAACACAATAACTGGACATACAGATTTAAAATATAATACATGATGTTTTTTTAGCTAAACTAAATAATTATAATATTTGTTTATTATTCAACGTCGATATAGTTACGACCGACCTGTCAAGTAGTATCCGTGGTTTGAATATTTATTTATTTTCAGCCAGCGACTATCAGTTAGGTTAATATTATATTTTTTTACGCAGATTCACGCTCATAACAAACACCGCAATATTTTAACTTCCCTTATTGGCATTTGACTGATTTTTTATGCATTTGCGTTATATTATACTATGTTATTACATAGGTATATTATAATGTTTTTATTTTATTATTTATTATTTTATTTTATTATAGATTTTATATATACGATAATAATTCAGGGCATAATAAGCATATCATTATAAATTATGTTTAAGTTTTTTTTGTACCTCGGCGATTTGAGTGAAAATTATGTCACCCATTGACAACACTTCAATGTAATCTTCACATGATAATACAATAAAATATGTATAATATGTATATCGAACTATTGTAATTAGGTATTTAAAAAGTAAACACTAATTAATAATACATATTTTATTTATTAATTTCAGAATTAAAAATCCAATCATTATTATACATTTTAGGTATACCTCTGTGATTTTATTAGTCGAAGTTATGCATTTTTGATAGTAAGTATAATTTTTGTTATTATAATAACATATATGTAGGGATTTTTTATTAATTACAATCGCAATATGCATTAGAATTCATTTCATCTTTTAAGTTACAATACTTACCGTAGGAGGTATAAAACATGGAGCGATTGTCAACTTCGCCAGAATACCGGCTAGATATACGGTAATGAAAATGTCTAATGTATAGGTACTTAAACTCCACCAGTTTTATTTTTTTTACTTGAAATAGGTAGGTATAATATAATAATAATAGGATAATTATTATTATAAAATCATAGTTTTTTGTTATTTTTCTGTATATTATATTAATCGTATACTGTTAAATATTTGATTTTTTTCACTGGCGGAGTTTTACACAAATAAAAAGTTCTCGTGACGGAGTTTACGCGCGCACATTGCAATATTTGTCAATTTAGCTCATCCGACTTCTATGATCTAAAGATTTACCTACGAATTACAATCGAAACACCAAAAACACCACATTCATTACATATAAGTGTACAGTAACTCCCCCGAAAACAAATCCTGGATGGGTCACTGGTTGTGATGTGTTTAAAAAATTTAAAGTTTAGCGAATATCTGGCCTAGTATTATAGCAGTTGATTTTTTGGTCTGCTTGCGGAGCAGTTATTCACTAGTCTATTTAACTAGGAATCTATCTAAATCCCGGACTTGAATATATTGAGAATTGACATATTATTATCGTGTGCCTACGTGTTAATTGTATTATAAAATAAATAAATGTATATTATATATTTAAAATATTATTATAGGCTTCCGTTGAAAGCCATTATTACAGCTCAAAAATGTATAGTGTTTTCATCAATTAATCGGAAAATAATATTAATAATTACAAAAGATATTTAAGTTCAACATCTTTAACTATGAACCAATAGAAAGATGTTTTGCGTTAGCAATAATTTCAATTTAATCAGAAAAAACAAGTAGGTACGTAAAGCAGATTTTGAAGAAATTATCACTTTATTTTCAAATCTCCAATCTAGAAGAAAGTTGTAAACTTATAAAATATGTATCTAGACTGTTTTTATTAGGTTATTAAATTAACACCAGACAAAAATGCAATTGATGATAATTAGGGTTCGGATTTGAAGGCAATATAATCAATAAAAAAAGCATTTAAAATGTAAAAAAGGCAAAAAAGGCATTCAATTTATATAAAAAGGCAATTCATAAATATAGGTACTACAAAATAAAATAGTGAACATTTTTTAAACACTTTCAAATAGGTACACACATTTTGAGATAAATACAAATTAAAAATGAGCATGAATACTAAACTAAATTAAGTTTATACTATTTTGTATAAATAGATTACCTTTTTCTTTAACCAGGTTTGTTCTAAGAATTAGTTAAAAACAATTTTAAAAATTAACTCACTTGAGTTATACCAGTTAATTTAATGCAAAATAAACGAGTTGGTATTTAAAAAAAAAATTGACTAGGTACCATGTATTTTGATAAGCTGTCTTCAGAAAAAACGGTTACGGTTTGGGCTCAAAATATTTTTATACATCGAAAAGAATCTTTCTACGTCCATCGAATATAGGTGTACGGGTAATTTTATGGCCATACCAATTACTCGATAAGACGATATCGATAAATATTGCGAAGAATAAAACCCATTTGTAGCGATAATACGTAAGCTGTGTATAAAATTATAAAATCAACTGAAAATTAAACACATAAAAGGTATTTATAAGTACAAAAGGCAAAAAAAGGCAAAAAAAAATGCATCCATCGTCAAAGAAATTAAATGAAACACATTTTTTTATAAAAAATATTTTTCTATTATGATTAATAAAATAAAGGCATTTGCCTTTAAATCCGAACCCTATTATTATCATAACTACTAAATTATTTCAACAATTCAATGTACTAATTATGTACAGTACCTAAACACATTTTACTATAAGTAAAAATAATATCAAACTCTTATATTACCCATAAAGAAATCTTCGTGTTTATTTTTATTTTACTTATACCTATCAACTTTTTTTTTTAAGCTTTAATTCGTTTATTTAACATTGGCTTTCCTTATGATTTACCTATAAGAGTTAACTTATGAATGAAAATATGAAATATTGGAACAAATGCTCAACATGGGTATTGGTCGAAAATTACACATCATCATACTTTTCATTTTAATATTTTACTGTAGGGTAATAAAGTAATTTTAATATTAAAAAAACTCATGGGAATACGGAAACTACGGATTTAAAAAATCTATACACATTAAACTAACTCTGACCGGAAATTTCGATTGCACTATTGTTCTTAACCATGATTAAAGATATTATCTTTAATCATGATCTTGTTGTGCTCGAACGGGTTGTTCCGTTTGAACGTTGTTTTTCGGTAGTGTGAGGGTTCAGTTTTCGGAGAGAATACAACAAAACAGTTTTAAAGATTTAAATACTAATATAATTTTATTGTGAGTCGAAATTTATAATTCACCGTAATATTTATAATTGACTGTCAGAACGACGTACAGGTTTAAAAGAGCTAAGACGACTGACTCCACGGTTCCCTAGCGGCTGCCGTGTAGCTGCAATATTCCGGGAGTCGCCCACACATTAGGCGTTACCCGCAGACTACAATAATATACTCTTATATTCTAATACAAGGGCTAATACTATATACTAATAGCTAATGCGTTCATAACAATCTTAACTCATTGAAATAGGTACCTACATAGATTTCCCGAATTTTTTTTTTAAGTCACTTGGCAGCTAACTGCATTTATGCCACAAAAAAAGTAGTTATACCTTAGATACATTTAAAGAAATAACTTTTTTTTACGGTGGTGGGGATGCAAATTATGTTTTCTCGGGGCGCAAAATGTTCAAATCAGCACTGCTGAGTTGTAAAATTAGTTACGTTGACAATTACAGTGCTCACTAGTCACTTACCTTTGAGATTACCGGCTTTCAAGATTTTTTTGATCATCGTCACCATAATGATTTTGCGTTTATGCTTGCAGTACATTTTCGTAGGATGGCGTAGGCGTGATATTGCAAAATGTACAATAATTGTACTTAATATATTTACGTAAAGTTACAAGAATCAATTTGGAATTTCACACAAATTTAAACTAAATTAATAATTATAATATAGTTTGTGTATTTTTCCGTCGACACCAAACGGTCGGCGGAATCTCCATGGTTACATGTTTGAACCTTATATTTCATTTTCGGCCACCGAAAAAGATTTTATAAAAAAAAACGTTTGGTTATGTGAATATTTTATTTCTTATTGATACCATGTGTTATGTGTATATAATAATATAAAAAAAGAGGGTAAGTGGATGTCGCTCTGCTGTAAGTTACAAGTGGGTCACTAGATAGGTTGTATTAAATTTGAATTCAATGATATAATTTCATTGTATACGAAGAATGATTCTCAGCGGATACGCTTTGTGAGTCTGGATATTTTATATGATATTGTTATTATTTATTGTAGCCTGTGAGCTGTATTAATATTTTTTAAATTCGTCGCAATTTTTAATTTGTTTCTATGGTGATAAATAAAGCGTTAGAAATTAAATTCCAATTTTTAGTGGTTTTTTGTAATTTGTCGGTCGTTTTAAACTCAGCATTAAATAACTATTAAGAAAGTCGAAAAATGATCTTTTTAAAGTACCATTTTTTATCCAATTTGCTAAAAGATAAGATACTATATTATGTTGAAATCGAAGTTTTAGTAGAAAT
Organism: Acyrthosiphon pisum; assembly: GCF_005508785.2. NCBI lineage: Eukaryota > Metazoa > Arthropoda > Insecta > Hemiptera > Aphididae > Acyrthosiphon > Acyrthosiphon pisum. Next base: position 101,643 of record NW_021770820.1, on the reverse strand, counting down.
TTTGATAAAAAATAAAAATATATAAACACCATTGTAAAACCACTAGCTTCCTCGTTAAAAAATTTAATGACTGTTAAAATATCATTTGTATGTAGATATACTATTTACTCGAAAGTATATTCTACAAAATATATACACATACACATATTATAATCCGAAAACCATTAACAAAAAAATAACTAAGTACATACATCAAATTTTAATGATTTTGTTTATTGATAATTTATATAATCAGATTTAACTACAAAAATATTATCAAAATAGGTATACAATTTTTTTTAAATTATTAATAGAGTAAAGTTATATATACATAAATTCAAGAAATAAAAATTTGTAGGTAATTAATTGTTATATAATATAATATATTAGATGCATAGCTGCGTAATAGATTTAAATTTGTGGGTGGGGGGCATTTTTAACAACAAAAATAATCATATTCAAATTAA
>NW_021770820.1:98377-100687 GCF_005508785.2 Acyrthosiphon pisum | reverse complement strand
CAAACATTTCAGTTCTTTTTATGATAACATAATTTTTTGTATATTCATATATTTTATTAAGTTGTAAATTATATATTACCTATGCGAGTTGCAATTAAAAATATTTTTAAAAAATTAATAATTTTTATTGTATACAATTGTTATGTTTTAATGTTATATAACTTATATTATTCAATTGCTATATGATATAAAAAAATATATCTGTTAAATTATTAATTTGAGATGAGTATAGTTTAAATTAGCAAATAATAGTAAAGTAAAAGTAAAAAGGTATACGCAATTATGATAAAAGTTCAATAAATTTGTTTTTTATGATTTATAAATTAGAAACTAAAAAGACACATTCACTCTTTATGTGATTTACATACTAATAAAAAAAAAATAGATTAACTTTTTTTAAACTGAGTTAAATTAATATTTTTTTCTATATTAACTTTTAACTTATCGAGTTGAATTTATAATTTGATAATTGTTAACTTTTAAATTATCGATCTTGTGTCCTCTTAACTTAACTTAACTTGAGTTAATTATTTTCATTAACTTGCCCACCTTTGATTTTAACAAAATAAGGGGTCGTGGTCCGGAGTATGAATGAGAGAGAGACTGCTTTTATATAGTGCTCTCACTTCAACAAGATATTTTCAGTTCCGGTGGCCTATCCATTCTTAAAATATTATCTATAGATGGGATCCTCTTTCTGTACCGTTTATTTTAAAAGTGGTTCCATATCCAATAGTGTTTGATTAGATTTTATGATTGCATTTGAGAAATCATTGATTCCATATTACACATAGAATTTTTTCCCATTCTCTTCTCATGTTAATTTTCTTGATCAAGAAATTAGCAGACTATGAAACGAGAACATAATTATCAGATATTTTGAATCTGAAAATACAGTAATATAAAAAAAGGTTAGAAATTATCTAAACGGTAGTATGTAATATTATTTTTAAAATGTGTCTACAGTGAATAATATTAATAATAATAATAATAATATAGCACATGCTCAACAGGCAAAGCTAGGCACTAACTAGTTAGTTGTTATTCATATTAACTTTGTAACTTAACTAGTTGCATCTAATGTTTAAAATAATCTAATCTAACTTGTTAAAAATAATAATTAACAAGTTATTTTTGCAGTTTTTTTCATTCATTGAATTTTTCAATTTCTTATTTTGTTAAACATTCAATAATCTAATGACTGACATTCCAAGGAATTAAGGTTATTACCTACCAATTTGAAATATTTGATCAAGCTATCAGTTGACAATTGTTCAATTTGCCTGAATTTAGTGAATTTCAGAAACTAACTTATATTCTAACTTAGTTACTTTTTATATTAAAGTAAATTCACTTTAACTAGTTGAAAAAAGTAAATAACTTTTGCCCAGCTTTGCCAATAGGTAGGTATTAATTTTGAAATGTTATCCTTTATGAGATAGTATCTATTAGTTACTAAAAAATAAAGTACCTACTGTCTATTATAATGGCTCTATTTCTACGGCTTTAAAAAATTTTTATAATATTGTGAATTTGTGTAGGTACCAAATAATTAAACAAATGTAATAATTGAACAATACTTTGATACCTACATCATTATATAATATTATAATTTTTGTTATAAGGAGTGTTTGTGTACCAGTAAAATAAACAAAATAATATATTTTATGCTATAATTTATGGAGTACTTACTATTGTTAAATCTGGTGTGCATTATTATTTATCCATTCATCCAATATTTTAATGCGTTTTAGAGACACTTCTTCAATTTTTATAGTATATTCTGTTTAAGTCAATATCTATCTAGAATTTAAAACAATACTTATTAGTTATTTTTGACTGAATACATTACAAATATTATTATTAAGTAAGTACCTACCTAATTGTATAGATTCAATGGCCACAGAAGTTAGTGTTACCATGACAAATTTATGATTAATTAATTCTCCTCAATGTATTTGGTAAAACTTTTTCTACCATATTCATCATGAGTGGATTTTTTGACAAAGGAATACACTATGTAAAAAATATATTATAACCAATATTTTTGAATCTGAAAAATGAATAGGTAACTTGTAAAAAATTTTCTATTTTAAAACATACAAATAAATATTAACAAAAACATTTAAAGTTAAACTCTAAGATCACCCACTCTGGTATTTGTAGGTAGATACTAAATAATCAGTGCCGCAACTACCAGGTGTGCAAGGTGTGCATTGAACATCGGCCCCCAAAGCCACAATCCGATATAGGCCCCCAAATCGATGTGTTAAAATTAATTGTAAATCTGTGGCTGAAGAAAATTAAATT
>NW_021770820.1:97264-98327 GCF_005508785.2 Acyrthosiphon pisum | reverse complement strand
ATGAATACCTACTGTATGAAGTTCTATGGCGTAATAGCGTGAATATCATAATGGAATATCCATTAACTTCCAAAAAGTATCACCGGGTATATCTCAATTATAACCAATTTTTATGCACACGTTATGTTTTCTTGCAAATTTTAAAATATTGAAATATTGAGTAGGTATGAGTGTATAATGTTTCACATAAATGAATATATTTATTTTAGTAACAGTAAGAATTCTGAAGGAGAGAATACATTTTCAATTTGTTCTGCACTTAGATCAGAATATTTTTGAGACATTACAAATCTTTTGAATTACAGTCTACCTACCAACGCATATGGTGTAGTAGGTACCTAATAATAATCTATATAATATCTAATATGTCTCTCGAAAGTATTGAGCAAGTGTGCATAGATTTTATGGACATATTTCATTTAGAGGGTGATAGGTTAACCCACACCACGTCTATAGAACATGAGATCAGAACTCCGGAGGGGGAACCTCCAATATATCAAAGACAGTATAGGTTACCACATAGTCAAAGGGACGAAATAACGAAACAAATAAAACAAATGGAAAGCGACGGTATAATAGAACCGAGCAGTAGTCCATGGAATAGTCCTATACTATTAGTTCCGAAAAAAATTGACGTATCAGGAAAGCCAAAATTTCGTTTAGTAGTAGATTTTCGTAATTTGTCGGTCGTTTTAAACTCAGCATTAAATAACTATTGAGAAAGTCAAAAAATGATCTTTTTAAAGTACTATTTTTATCCAATTTGCTAAAAGATAAGATACTATATTATGTTGAAATCGAACCATTCCTTCTGGTAGAAATTTTGATAAAAAATAAAAATATATAAACACCATTGTAAAACCACCAGCTTCCTCGTTAAAAAATTGAATGACTGTTAAAATATCATTTGTATGTAGATATACTATTTACTCGAAAGTATGTACAAAATATATACACATACACATATTATAATCCGAAAACCATTAACAAAAAAATAACTAAGTACATACATCATATTTTAATGATTTTGTTTATTGGTAATTTATATAATCAGATTTAACTA
>NW_021770820.1:94800-95152 GCF_005508785.2 Acyrthosiphon pisum | reverse complement strand
TATTTAAATAATTAAATCGTATAATGATCACTTTCAAGTGCTAGGTACTACATTATCTAACTGAAAACGAATTACCTACGTAAACTTGAATGTTCCAAACTAAAGTTCGTTGTATTTAAATCGTATAACGTATTATTTTTAAGCTGTAGATCTTATAAGGTAGGTAACTGAAAAACGAAATAAACATTTTAAATAAAAGTCTCGAATAAAATATTATAAATCTATATTACTGAGATTACGATTTCCGATCTACGGACTAAAAATTTGCGAGCGCTGACCGTTATGGCGCGGGCCACAGATATCAGCTATTCAGCTATTATCTATATCTTCGACTATAATATCACAGAATATA
>NW_021770820.1:93670-94700 GCF_005508785.2 Acyrthosiphon pisum | reverse complement strand
GACGGGGAAAATCTCTTTTTCCCCATATGCCTATCCACCCCCTGGGCAGAATAGAACAGAATGAACGAAAATCTCATAATATTATGAAAATGTTTAAACATGGTCATTTACGATACTGCTATAAAAATAGAATCTATTTCACCGTATATTTGTCGTTCACGCGAATTTTCAAATTATAATATACTTATTAAAAAATAAGGTATAATTAAATATTTGAGTAAATAAATAATTGATTTTGTTTGTATGATTTTTTGGCATAAATCTGGTTTAGTAACCTACCGATTTTTCAAATTTTTTTTTTCTAACATGTGTATTTTAGGGTTCTTTATAAGAATGTAAAAAAAAAAAAAGCCCGGAGAAACTTCGTTTTGACGTTATTGATAAGAAACATCAATAACTATATATTTTCGTTACGCGTATTTTAAAAAAAAAAATACTTAGAAATTAGAACTGAATATTATTAATTTTTTTTTTTCATAATGTGTGGTTTTAACGGTGTTTTCGAAATTGTTTGAATTGTTTTGCGGAAACTATTATTTTGGAAGTTTAAGCCATCCAAAGTTTGCTATTTTACGTTTATACGCATGTGTGAAACAATACTTTAATGCTGCGTGGAGGACGTGTGTGAACTCGTGTTTGGTGTTTTTTCGATTTTATTGACCGAGCGCAGCGCACTGAGCGAGTGGCAACGCTAGCAGATTATGTGCTTTTTAACAACTTTGTTTAATTCCGAGGTCTGCCCAAGGTGGTTTTACATACGATTATCAAATCGGGGGATATTTTCGATTTGATATTGTCCGAGTGATATCCAATGCTAAGTATATTTTTTTTAAAAAAATACGCGTTAAATATACGAAAAAAATGTAGTTTTTGAAGTTTTTTATGAATAACTTCAAAACAAAGTTTATCCGGGCTTTTTTTTACATTCTTAAAAAGCACCCTAAAACGAACATTTTGGAAAAAAAAATTTAAAAAATAGAATCGTTTCGATTTTTTATATTTTTAAGTAAATATATATGCCCGTATGGGG
>NW_021770820.1:92325-93570 GCF_005508785.2 Acyrthosiphon pisum | reverse complement strand
CAATGTAAGTATTATTTATTTAAATTAGTTTATAATCAACCCAATTGTATTATATGTATTGTTATTGTTATTGAAGCATAATCTAAGCTAAGCGATTGTCAACATTGAAGTATTTTTGGTGATGTTGGAATTGTTTTCAAGTTTGTTCTATAATCATTAATCAATAAGCATAGTTATACCTATCATACCCAGAGTATGCAAATTTATGTTTACATACAACCATCAGAAGACTATTAATAGTATCCAGTTCATCTCAAATATAAAACACAACATAAATCAAATGTTTGATTTTATATAAAAAAAAAAAAATGTAAATGGTAAATTATAGCTCATAAAAAAAAAATCTTGTAATTAGCCAGGTACCTATCTAATATTAGTGATTTAGTTAATTAGGAATTTTATGTATTGAGTATTAAAGATTTTTTTATATCTCTAATAATATAGGAATTTAATAAATACCTACTTATCTACAAAAATCTGGGTAGTGGGTAAACGCGTTGTACTTCCCTGACTATCTCATTGCGTATAAGTATGTTCATTTAATTACAAGGTTTTAATAAAAAATAATTCATTTAATAATCAAGTTAATTATTTGAAATTGTTAGAATATTAATGTCACACTTGAAAAAAAAATTAAAAACTAATAATTGTTGCTTATTAATTATTAAATTAAAAAAGGTACTCTGCTGTACAGTAGATTACAAGTGGGTCACTGTATAATGGATGGTATTATTTGAATTGATTTTTAATGATTAAATAGGTTTTAATATAATATAATGTCCGGATGTAGAAATGCTACCAAACAGAAACATAATATTAAAGATAATTAGCATATATAATTGGGGAAAAATTAAATTATGAGTTAACACTCATTGTTATTTTACACTTTGATATTAAGTTGTATATCTTAGTGTAAGAAGAGCATGTCAAACACGCAGCCCATGGCTAATTTTCTGATGGCCCATTGATTGTATTATAAAAAAAAATCTGTATTGTATAATAAGTATTGTAAGTGATGCATACAATTATTAATGCAAATCTTGTATTAGAAAATTAATACTAAGTATAATATCCCTTTAAAGGTTTACATATTTCCTGACTAGTAAATAACACACAAACTCAATGATTCTTCTAAAAATAGACATTACATTTACATATTGATATATTATACACATTATATATTTTAAAATGTTCTACATGACATATGTGACATTATTTTTCTTATGATGGTGGTTAAACTGTTTG
>NW_021770820.1:90786-92275 GCF_005508785.2 Acyrthosiphon pisum | reverse complement strand
TATTTTAAAATGTTCTACATGACATATGTGACATTATTTTCTTATGATGGTGGTTAAACTGTTGACACATTTAGGAGTTTATTGTATTATACATGAATACTCTGCTAGTTGCAAACCGTTAAGTAATATTATAATAATACTTTTATTTGTTTTAAACATTTAGCCAACAAATTGTTAACTTATATTAATAGATGTTGAATTTTTTTTATTCGTCAACTAGCAACAGTAGTGTGGCAAACTTCATTATCTTATGAGGCACAGTAATTTATATAAGTAATAAATTATAAATACTTATTTAAGTAATTATGTATTGCAACACACCTCCTTGGCTATTTAAACCAAGTGGCTGTCGATATTTATACCTAATCCTATCCAGTTAAGGAGTAGATGGTTGGCTATTCCCTCTACACGAACCGGTCTTGAGAACCGGGTTGTTGGACTGATATAAATAAAGTTTTCTAAGTTATATTTTACAGGTCCTAGAAACTTATGACCTGCGTTCATAAACTAACACAATCGAACACGACTTAGCAACGTATATAATAATTTATTAAATGTCTAAAATAGTTATATTATTATACAGTACACTAAACCTGAGTAACCCTGTTGTTGAGGGTAGTTTATTGAAGATAACAGGACTAGCGGAGTACGAGTTGAACAATATTGATTTATTATGATTTATCTGTCAGGTAAATTATTATGCGATTTAATATGTAGATATGACTGCTGGTGGATATAGTCTCTACTCCGCGATTCTAACTCGACTGACTGTGGGTGCGAATACTGTATATAGGCTCGTACTCTACGTTCCTGTGTTCTGTCTATCTAAGCAAATTCACCGAGTTCGACATAAATGACTAGTCAGTAATCTGTATCGTTACAATTACCCCCTTCGCCATTTAAAATCTGCCCTCAGATTTGCTTTCAATATAAAGTAAAGTAAAAATAAAAAATAAAAAACTATAATCAAAGGTATGTTAGTAAACACGTGATTACACCTTGGTTATTTTCAACGATGGACATCTATTCCGTTTTTCTCGGTGATTGAAACCTTGTCGAAACATCCCTCTTTTTCTTTCTCAGGATAAATCACGGTTATATTTTTATCATTTATATTTAAGTTTTTTTTTTTGTCATATCTTGTATTAAAATTAATTTTATTTTGCAATAAATAAAAATGAATATATAACACGTATAATGTATATTACTCCCGTATTTATATTATATATATATACATCACACACGTGTAAAAATTATACATTATGAGAATTATAATTATAATCGTTTACATATGCAATGAAAAACGTTGCCAAAAATTGAATATGTTTACAATGTTTGAATGATAAAAATGACATGCCTTAAAATTGTTTCTATAGATTTGGGTTTTACAATATATATAACAAGTGGCTCTCAGGTTTACATAAAATAGTTAATAAATTAAGACTATATGTTAGTAAAAAAAAATATGATGATATATAAAAAATACAGA
>NW_021770820.1:83010-90686 GCF_005508785.2 Acyrthosiphon pisum | reverse complement strand
TGGTATAAATTATATTTTAATGGACTCGTTTCAAAGAGAAAATCAATTAATTATTGAATTAAATAACATAATAACTAATTCACAACATTCCACTAATAAAGAATTAGAAGCCTTTTGCTTAATAGATCATATAACAAAAGCCAATTATCAACTTTCAAGACCTTTTAATACAAATTAACTGGAAATTTTTACAAATAACATAATCAACTACATAATATATAATTATTTACAAGACCAAGCTGATAGATCATCCTTGTGCAGTGAATTAAGCTTGGTTTTAGACTACATACCAGATGTTTCGGAAATACTATATTATAAAAAATAAAATAAAATAAAAAATAAAACTCACTTTTATACAAGATATAACGTAATTATATAAATTAAACATGTTTTCAAACTTTATGAGAATGATTTTTACTTTTTTAATAATTGTCATTGTAAAAACAGCGGACAATAATAAATACACGGACCATAAAATAGAAAATTCAGGAATTTACTACGAGTACATTTCAAAAATTAAGTTAACCACAGATACTTTTAAGTTAATAACCTTCGTTAACACCACAAACTATGAAATTAAATATAACGATTTAATTGAAATAAATAACAAAACAATGACATTTTGCAAAGCTAAATCTATAGGAAACGTATCGGAAATTTGTCAACAGTTTAGTGGTCTAATAAACAACACAATTGTACAACTAAATAAATGATTTAACACTTATAATAATCTTAAAACACATAACATAGCCAAAAGAGGGTTAATAAATATAGTAGGTACTTTTGAAAAATGGGCCTTTGGCATATTAAACGAAGATAATCTAACCGAAATTGATGAAAAAATAAAATCTCACACAGGACAAAATAAAATAACTTTAGATTTAATTAATATTCAAACAAGAATAGTCCAGTCAACACTAAATAATTTTAGCAACATAACTCAAACAATAAATGAAAATACTATTAAGTTAAAAACAACGTTAGACCAGTTGATATGTGATGTTAATAATAGCATGCAGAATATTCAAACGATAGACATCTCGCAGACATTAACACAACATTTAATATTTTTCAATATAATATTGACTGAATTTAATCAGGAGACTCAGGAACTCATTGAGTCAATAATCTGGGGCCAAAACGGACAATTGCATCCTTCAATAATTAATCCAAAAACAATAATAAATCAGCTGAAAGAAATCGAAAAAATACTTCCTAAGCAGTTATCCATTCTACAAAGCCCAGAAAAAAATAAATAACTTTCTTGATTTTTTAAAGCTACTAAGTATTTCCTTAAACTTTATGGACACGTACTTAATTTATACTATATATATCCCTTTGTGTGAGTTGGATAATTATATTATATATCACATAACACCCTTTCCAGTACCCATTAAAAATAATAATTACATTTTTATTAAACCATCGAATGAGTATTTGGCAATAAGTCAAGACAATGAAAAATTCGTAATTTTTACACACCAAGATTATATGGTGTGTAGGCACTCGTTAGATATAACAATATGTAATCCACATAATATAATAATCAGAAACACCCATGATACTTGTGAAGTTCAATTATTCATTGATCCCCTAAATTTACCAGTTTATTTTGACGTAAGACATTTAAAAACTTCAATAACGTTTTATAAAAAATTAATCTTAAGAAATTCTTGGATATATGCATCGGGCCAATCGAATACTGTAACATTAGTATGTCCAGATAATAGTTAAACACTAAAACTATTAGGGACAGGAATCCTTTCAATAAACGAAGCTTGTTATGTAACAACCCCTACAACAATTTTAAAACCAAATAATTGTTATACTAACATGACAACAAATATAGACTTTGTACCACAATTTCACTTAACAAATGTATCTACAAATTTAATAAATAAAATTAATAAAATACAAGAACCAATAATAACCATACCGGTATTAAAGTCAATTGATAACCAATTATCTGATATATCAAAATCTTCAAATTCATTAGACTCTGTCATAAACATGATAGAAATACAGGAGGAAAGTTTAAAAAAGGAGATGTATTTAACCAATCATAATTATTCATTATACGCCGTAATAATAATTGTAGGGTACATAGTTATACACATTATCATAAAATATATCAATAATAAATGCAGAAGATATTTTTTAGAAACTGCAGCAACCCAAACGATACAAAGACGTCGAAAAAATTATTCAGACGCACCAGTTTAAAAAATAAAAATTTATAAAATATATTAGAAATAAATGCAGAAATAACTTTTAGGGACTACAACAGCCCAAACTTTAGAAAGTCGTCAAGTAAATTATTTAGACGCACCCGTTTAAAGAATAAATATATAATATTTACTTCTAAATTAATTACATTACATTTAATTTGTACGATAATAATATGATACATAATATGTTCTATAATAAACTGTAATGAAGTAGAATCAATAGCAATTAATGAAATTAATGTATATTAATGTGCAGGGGATGTGCGTTGTGTGCCCCTTATTATTATTTATACGATGACCTATAGTTCATAAATGTTGAAACTTACTTAAAAGTTGTCAAATTATTCAAAATGTTTAAAATAAGTTGTTATTAGTGTTATTACTTTATTAAAAGTATCAGAATTTAGGCATAACTAGAATTATAATAAGTCAATTTTATTTTGTTCATAATGAGATTATTTGTTAGATATTTAAATTCTAGAAAGAGACCTTGTGAGTCGGCATTTCATAATGTGTCCACATTGACCCCACCTAGAACAAGTTCTAATCAAGTATTTCATACATGGATAGGTAAAAAAATGAGAAAAATAATTATAATTACCAAAAATATATACATTCAAACATATACATTTTTGATGAATAGTATATTTATTTATTTTATAAACTATAGTATTATACCTATGTTATATTATAAATTTACCAAAAGTGTTAAATATTACGATAATAATTTTTATTTTTTTTATGTTTCCTCATTATTGTCATATATTACAAGGAAAGACATAAAGTACTAAAATAAAGTATTACTAGCATTTATAACAAGTATGGCAATCTATAGGCCAACTAATGGTTTATTTAAATCTTATACTCACGTTCGAAATATACCTAAAAACTTCGAAAATTACATCTTGTTCTTATTACAAGATATGAAAGTATACTTTATTTTTGATAATACTACAATTTGGTGGTTACTATTTAGTTTGATTGATAATTAAATTATTGTCATAACACTTTTCAATTTCACCAATTTTCGGTGATGTAATAATTATGGGACACACATCATACGACTTCGACGCTTGTTAGGCTACTAAATAAAATTAAACAATTTATTACTGAATAGAATTCAGCATTGAAACAAACAGAGACACTATCTTGTAGATTTTATACTTGGACCCACTCTTGGTCAAAATATACCTAAAAGCAATGTCTACGTCAACGATTTTATGACTGTTTAAATGATTGTATATGTATTATATAATGTACTAATCACAGATTATTTCAGAGTGAGCAACAAAACGAGATCTTATTGTATACATAATGATATTATGAAAGACACTTCTAAACAGTTGTTTTAACGGCTTAATATAACAATAATAATATTCTTTGTATTTTTTATTATATTCATCATATTTTTTTTTACTAACATATAGTCTTAATTTATTGACTATTTTATGTAAACCTGAGAGCCACTTGTTATATATATATTGTAAAACCCAAATCTATAGAAACAATTTTAAGACATGTCATTTTTATCATTCAAACATTGTAAACATATTCAATTTTTGGCAACGTTTTTCATTGCATGTGTAAACGATTATAATTATAATTCTCATAATGTATAATTTTTACACGTGTGTGATGTATATATATATAATATAAATACGAGAGTAATATACATTATACATGTTATATTTTCATTTTTATTTATTGCAAAATAAAATTAATTTTAATACAAGACATGACAAAAAAAAAACTTAAATATAAATGATAAAAATATAACCGTGATTTATCCTGAGAAAGAAAAAGAGGGATGTTTCGACAAGGTTTCATTCACCGAGAAAAACGGAATAGATGTCCATCGTCGAAAATAACCAAGGTGTAATCACATGTTTACTAACATACCTTTGATTACAGTTTTTTATTTTTTATTTTTACTTTACTTTATTTTGAAAGCAAATCTGAGGGCAGATTTTAAATGGCGAAGGGGGTAACCGTAACGATACAGATTACTGACTAGTCATTTATGTCGAACTTGGTGAATTTGTTTAGATAGACAGAACACAGGAACGTAGAGTACGAGCCTATATAAAGTATTCGCACCCACAGTCAGTCGAGTTAGAATCGCGGAGTAGAGACTATATCCACCAGCAGTCATATCTACATATTAAATCGCGTTATAATTTACCTTACAGATAAATCATAATAAATCAATATTGTTCAACTCGTACTCCGCTACTCATGTGATCGTCAATAAACTACCCTCAACAACAGGGTTACTCAGGTTTAGTGTACTGTATAATAATATAGTTTTCACCACGGCTATAAATAGTATCTTTAATCGTGCTTTTAACTGTCTTATAAAAATATTATGAAGTATGAAATTACAAGCGTTATCAATTATTAGGTAATCTACAAATAACCACATGTTAGAAACAGTTCGGTAAACATCACGGATGTGTTAGGCTGGAAGCGGTAGTAAGATATTAAGGTCCAATTCGTGTGACCTTTGTACTGATTAGTTATTATATCGATTATGACCGTTATGACTTATGGGTATTACTAAATTGAGATATAATTTCATTTTGAGTTCTGGTTTTTACTGTAGAGTTTGTTAAATTTCCCAGTAGCAGTAAGTTGAACGAATATTTAAGAATTAATAAGTCGCAAACGGATTACTCAAATTAAATTCTGTAAATGTTAAAATTATTTTTTCAGAATGTTTATAGATTTTCGTTATCTAAAATAGGTATTGCCATTTGAAAATCGTAAGTTTATAGTGTTTTATCAAATAAGGGAGGAAGTTAAAATTATCAAAATTATAATACAATTTAAAACAGTAAAATCTAGAAAGTACAAAAAAATTTTTTTTGCAAATTCCTAGTACCTACTTCCCGAAATATTGGCTGGTTCATGATAAAAATATTATCCTGTATAATACAATGATAAACTGCCTATATAAATTATAAATTAATCCTTATTATGATAATATACATCTTCAAATTCAACTTTTTTGTGGTTTTGTGAATAATGTTATAGTGAATACTGAATAATAACATTACATTAAACTGACGTTATATTATGCGACAATATTATAATAATTATACCTAATACATATTGTATTCGGGGCCGGAGTGGCGCAGTGGTCACGCAGTTGACTACGACTCACACAGTAATCGGTTCGATTCATAGCAAAGTGCAAAAAAATGTGTGTGTTTCTACGCAGTCACCATTTTCCCGTGCTGTCGTCCCAATCGGATTGAGTCATCCGGTTTCCAACTAGGTCCCACTCCACTGGACCGCACATGTCTCCTCTTGGAGAAGGGGGGTAGTATCATGCATATAGTGATATATACATAGATAAATAGATCACATGATCTCCCTACTACCCACTTGTGATAAGCATTGTCAAAGACCTTGAGGTCGTTTCAATGAACAAATATAGAGAAAAAAAAAATATTGTATACCTACTCTATTAGTACAGATGTAAAAAACACCATTTGACTTACCGGAACTGCATCTTTGCATAACGATTGAAATCGATTTTTCCATTCCTAGGACTTAATATTAATATAATATAATATTGAAATTTATCACACTGTCATGTTGTTTATTTGTCATTAGATTAAAGTGTAATGTAATTTTATAATAACTATAACCAAATATGAATTATACTTTGAGGGTGATATATGTATAAATAAGTATTCTTTGACAAATATTGTTGGTAATTAAAAAAATGATTGTTTGTTATGAGACTATATAAAATTATTTTATCCTCATGTGTATATTTTTAGCAAATATTTTATAAATTTGTATAAAAATGTATGCAAATATGTATCAACTTTTCATAATTTATGTATCAATATACTTGGTACGTGATCATTAAATATTTGTCATTAAATTATTCTAAAATTGGTGTAAAAAATATCCACGTACAGCAAAATATTTCTAAGAATTATTACTATAACCTTCAAACCCATATATTTTACCTCTGAAATAAGAAAAATAAAGTATTTCGAAAGTTCTTTGTGAAATATTTGGAGGATAATAATATGTTGAGCTCCTCGATTTTAATAATACATACTCGATTGTCAAAAGTATTAAATAATCAAACATTTTGATCAAAAAGTGTTAGGGTGCTCGATTGTATAAATAGTTATGGATAAGGACCTATAGATTGATATATTAAAACAATTGATTAATTGATTAAAATTAAAAATAATAAAATATCGGTATATCTAATAGATAAAAGTTTATCGGTTTAAGTATATCTGTATTATATTTCCTGCCAGGTTTATAGTTTACTCATTTGCCAATGCATTTGATTGTTTCAAGTCTCCATCTTACACACGTACGACATTTCAAAGTTGTGTTCACCAGTTTCAATAGTTTGCTGATAGTTCACTCTACTATCAAGAGTGAATTGTTTCATTATGAAGCTTTTATGTAAGAATATTATCTGTGCTTAAGCATTAGCGACTTTGTGAAATTTTAATTTTCAAGCAAGATATGAGTATGTGGAATATCAAAAATTATAAATTCCCATTTTTGGCTTGAAAATTAAAATATCGAATAAATGCCAACGCAATTATTATAATATTCTTTCAAAAAATTTAAAACACAATGTAATTGTTTCATGTAGTTCTTTTGAAAAGGTTTAATCATTTTAGAGATACCTAATTTTATACAATATAATTATTGTTACAATCATAGATAATATTATAAGAATTGGTAGGACATAAGAACTCATCACTAAAAAATTTAGTGATACGTTTTTTAATGTTATTAAGGCCCATTATTGAGATGATAATTGATAAATGATAATAAATAACATTAATGATTAATGAATTAGTAATAATTAACGATCTACATTATTTTATATTCTAATTACAATTAATTATTTACACAAAGTTTAGAGTAATTAGAGTATTCCAATTTACATTTTCAGACAGAACAATCAGAATACAAATTTGAAATTGACAAATATTGTAAACAGTTTTTGGACATAACATTAAAAAAAGCCCCATATCATCATTCTCTCTTTACGTTCTCTCTTCCCTAAAAAAACACACAGACCCATATAAAACTGGTATAGGCATGTCCTATCCATTCTTATAATATATTTGAGTTTTTGAATTATCATTTAAATTGATTACGTGCCTGGATTAAGGATCAATTGGGCCCCGGGACACCATACACTTGGTGGGCCCCATTTCAACTTTAACTTTAAAATAATTGTATCATTACATATTAACGACATTATATTATTGTATAATTTTTTACTACCTATACAAAAAATATATAGAGCGTACAATGTCATAAGATAATATGTAATTGTACGTGGCTTTTTTTTTAACAATTATGGATCGATAATATGGAATTTCATTAAAACAAAAAAAAGACGTGTTTCTCTATTTTTAACAAGCCATTTTTTTATAACATTTTCAAAATTTT
>NW_021770820.1:81087-82960 GCF_005508785.2 Acyrthosiphon pisum | reverse complement strand
CCACACCCCCCCCTAAATAATTCTATATCAAATTTACCTTTCTAAAAATTCAACTTGCGGATACCAAAATAAAAATAACTTATTAATTATATAAATACTGCTTTATTAATAAATCATTGAATGTACAATAAGCTTGGAATCCCGGAAAAAAAGACCAAGGAAAAAAGAACAATTTACAATTTTAAACATTTTTAATAATGTTAAGAAAGTATCAATAGTCCCCACCTGACATTACATGAAAAGTAACACGTGGCGGCGACGCCCCCATACGGGCATATATATTTACTTAAAAATATAAAAAAATCGAAACGATTCTATTTTTAAAATTTTTTTTTCCAAAATGTTCGTTTTAGGGTGCTTTTTAAGAATGTAAAAAAAAAGCCCGGATAAACTTTGTTTTGAAGTTATTCATAAAAAACTACATTTTTTTCGTATATTTAACGCGTATTTTTTTAAAAAAAATATACTTAGCATTGGATATCACTCGGACAATATCAAATCGAAAATATCCCCCGATTTGATAATCGTATGTAAAACCACCTTGGGCAGACCTCGGAATTAAACAAAGTTGTTAAAAAGCACATAATCTGCTAGCGTTGCCACTCGCTCAGTGCGCTGCGCTCGGTCAATAAAATCGAAAAAACACCAAACACGAGTTCACACACGTCCTCCACGCAGCATTAAAGTATTGTTTCACACATGCGTATAAACGTAAAATAGCAAACTTTGGATGGCTTAAACTTCCAAAATAATAGTTTCCGCAAAACAATTCAAACAATTTCGAAAACACCGTTAAAACCACACATTATGAAAAAAAAAAATTAATAATATTCAGTTCTAATTTCTAAGTATTTTTTTTTTTAAAATACGCGTAACGAAAATATATAGTTATTGAAGTTTCTTATCAATAACGTCAAAACGAAGTTTCTCCGGGCTTTTTTTTTTTTTACATTCTTATAAAGAACCCTAAAATACACATGTTAGAAAAAAAAAATTTGAAAAATCGATAGGTTACTAAACCAGATTTATGCCAAAAAATCATACAAACAAAATCAATTATTTATTTACTCAAATATTTAATTATACCTTATTTTTTAATATGTATATTATAATTTGAAAATTCGCGTGAACGACAATATACGGTGAAATAGATTCTATTTTTATAGCAGTATCGTAAATGACCATGTTAAACATTTTCATAATATTATGAGATTTTCGTTCATTCTGTTCTATTCTGCCCAGGGGTGGATAGGCATATGGGGAAAAAGAGATTTTCCCCGTCTATGTTTATTGTTTATGTCGGGGGGCCAACTCGGGTATATTAATTATTATTACTGTTATTTAATATTTTTAACAATATAATAATACCACAAGTCAAGAATTTGCTTACGGATCTTTAACATATCATTTTAGATTTGTATCATTAATCTAAGACCGAAATATCCTCGTATGTTTCCCTAACAAAATATTGAGTTTTCGCAATTTTTTTTTGCCCGATATTTAGTACGGAATTCTTACAAATTTTTTTTCGAAGTTATACAATAATTTGTGTGGGGGCTATAGAAACATTTCTCCACCTCCCCCGCTTATTTCCAAAACTACTTATTTATAATATGAAACTTCTATGCTGATATTTAGTTCGGTATTATATGAACGGTGGTGGTTTTGACATGTATTTTTACACCAGGTGACAAGATATCAAATAGTTACACTATTTTACTCTATCACAGTAACACATGTATAATCAGAGGCTAAAATATAATTTTTTAGTACTACACACTTTATATTAAAATTGGTGTTGCCATGGGGGGCTCCCCGCTTCCAGTGTATTAATCAATCCATACCCATAAACAACCCAAATAGTGTATATTTC
>NW_021770820.1:75452-80976 GCF_005508785.2 Acyrthosiphon pisum | reverse complement strand
TATTGTAAATCTATTTAAAATAATATTATTGGTATAATACAGATCAAGATTGTGGCAAAATGGCAGTCAGTCATAAATGTTAAACTCATTGGTAATCCTTTTCTTTTGTATTTCTAGATATACAGGTAGTATACTAGTACCTATATCCTTTGATGCGTCCACAAATTTGATCAAATTTCTTGTAAAAAAAATGTTTGGTTTAACCCCCCCCAGGACCAAAAAAAAAATATTCTGATATTATTGATGAATTTCTTATTATTAATCATATGGATGCCGTATATCAATTAAAATAGACATTTGATTGTTCACAGTCAGTTAGTTGCGTGCGGACATAAATACATCTTAATATTGTCATTATCTCGACCGAATCGATCTGACAACGGAGAAAAAAACCGATTACGTTATAATCGTTGAATTTCGCGTGAACTACAATATACGGTGAAATAAATTCTATATAGCAGTATCGTAAATGACCATATTAAACATTTTCGTTATGAATATGTATATTATGAAATTTTCGTTCATTCTGTTCTATTCTGCCCAGGGGTGGACAGGTCCATGGGGAAAAAGGAATTTTCTCTGTGGGGGGCCCACGTCTATGTTTATGTCGGAGGGCCCGCTCGGGTATATTAATTGTTATTACTGTTATTTTTAACAATATAATAATACCACAAGTCAAGAATTTACTTACGGATCTTTGACATAGTATTTTAAATTTTTATCGTTAATCTAAGACCGAAATATCCTCGTATGTTTCCCTAACAAAATATTGAGTTTTCGCAATTTTTTTTTGCCCGATATTTAGTACGGAATTCGTACAAATTTTTTTTCGAAGTTATACAATATTTTGTGTGGGGGCTATAGAAACATTTCTCCACCTCCCCCGCTTATTTCCAAAACTACTTATTTATAATATGAAACTTCTATGCAGATATTTAGTTCGGAATTTCTACGACCTTACTCGAAATTTTTCAAAAATCCCTTACAACCGAATAAAGCATTTTCCTCATATGCCGTTTCCCCAGCCCCACACCAAACTAGAATTACGGTTTCGCACCAAACATTTTATTTATAGTTAAAGGTGTTAGATTGAATAAGTATCTAAAGCAAGCGAAGCGACCAAATTTTTTTTCAGTTTGGGGGCCCCTTCAAATATTTCCCTGTGACATAAATACTACCTATCCACCTCTGATTCTGCCGGTGGAAAATGAATTAATGTTGTAATTGATTTTAATAGGGAAGACTTAATGGTCTAGCTATGCTCTCGATCAACAAAAACGATTCAATTACTCCTGATGAAGTGCTGGTTGAACTATCCAATAAAAAAATGATACTAGAATTTTTATTATAAATAATTAATAATATAATATATATAATATTCTGTACATACTATGTGCATATTAAATAGTATTTAACTGCCATGAGTTATGTAAATCTTTGTATTTGATTTGTTATTTTGCCTATTAATATTTATAAGTGTAATGTGTTTGATTGTTAGGAAAATGGGTAGTTTTAAAGAGAAGGTTTTAGTGTTGGTTATTTTTTTTGAACCTCTCCCAGAGCAAATTTGAATGTACGCCACTGGGTTATTATATATAATATTTATTTCAATTTATATTTATTAAGAAATGTGAAACAATAATATAAATATATAGATATTGATATTATATTTACTTAAACTTAAAAAGGTACATCAGATGAATGAAATATAGATAAATACTGTTTACTTTTTTCTATAAAAGATTTTTGGTCATTATAGGCTGACCTATAATATATTACACCAGAGAATTGACAATGATATATTAGTCATTATATAATGTCATTATTATAGATACATAATGCAATAAAAAAAGTTATAATTTAGTCCAGTGCCACAATGTTTTATAGTCGTCTTGTTCATAAAAATTAATTTATTCATACACCTATTGTATCTATTTGGGTAATTAAATGTATTAAAATACCACTTTCTAAAGTATTTTTATTTTAAAATCAAAACCCGAATGTCCTGGAGCAATAAATTAGTGGTCTGTTCTGTCCAATGCAATGATCATAGAATGCAAATATAATCGGACCAAATCGTTGAACTTAAGTCTATTAATCATACTAATACCAATCTACAAGATGCCCTAGATTTTTTTTTTAATATCTAATAGTTGCAGAATTTGCTCTAAAATATTGTAGAGTATCAACACAAACTCTACTATATTGTACATTTATAATGCAGATACAACAAACATGGGTATAATAATATAGGGAATATGATGGTATTCACAGACAATTATTTATATAATTATATTTTCTTATTTTATTTCTGGACCAAATTATGACTATTTAATGAATATATTATATTATTATATGTGTAATATAGGATATCATATAATTGTCACAATGATGAATATGATAATATTGTAGATGAAAGTGATGAGATTGATCAAATTCATCAACATAATCATTGCCAATTCATGATGAAGAAGACTACAATGAGCCCAATAATTCAACTGTAAATAATAATATATATGTGATAATTATTTTATTCATAGTACCTACAACATCAAATTAAATTAAATAAAAAAAAAAATTGATTAAAAATATGTTATAAATAATCCCTTTAAAATGTTTAGACCTGTTCGACTTTTAAAATTATAAATATTATATATTATAATATATTTGTAAGTTATATGATAATAATAATTCACTTAACATAAATTAACCTTAAACGTTAAAAACAAAATAAATACAGTTAACTAATAACGTTGACTACTACACAAACATTTATTATTACAAATATTATGTTCATTTTTTAGTGAGTAAATCGTCTTCTATAGCATGGAAGTCAAATTGCCAAAAAAATTTGATTGCCTCAATACAACATTCCCTCTTAGCTGCTTTTTTTGATGATCCTATAAAATATAAAAGTAGAAATGGTTTTTAGTAAAAATAAGCAATATTTATTATTATTTATTTCTGTTTTTTTTTAAATTTATTTTTTATGTTTTTATGTGAATAAATTTTTTTTCACAAAATTAAAACTAGTTTTGGTTTTTTTTTTAATTTATTTGTGGAGCTAATCTCGACAT
This sequence comes from Acyrthosiphon pisum, assembly GCF_005508785.2. Classification (NCBI taxonomy): domain Eukaryota; kingdom Metazoa; phylum Arthropoda; class Insecta; order Hemiptera; family Aphididae; genus Acyrthosiphon; species Acyrthosiphon pisum. Next base: position 77,899 of record NW_021770820.1, on the reverse strand, counting down.
TTAAGGTACCTATTGATTGATAATTCTATTAATTTTTGTTTTATATTGTTAAGTGATTACTGATTATATAAAAAAAAACATATATCATACATATACAAATTATTATAACTAAATTACTTTTGCAGCAACGCTGTAGTAATTTTATTATTTTTTATTTAAATTAACGCAATTGTAACAAAATTACTTTTTAAAAGTAATTTCTATGGAAACGTGTTATTTTCCACGTTATTATAACAAGTTATGAATATAAAATGTATGACAAAAACTAGAAGCTATGATATTTGAGAAAAATTAGAAATCAATAACATTGATTTACGATCCTGAAAGTTTTTATAATGAATAACAATATTATTAAAGATTCCAGGAATTAATACTTATACATTTTGTCCATGTATAACATTAAGTCATTATGTACTGGTTTATAGATTATTTTTTAAAAAAAAATAACGTTATTTGTAACGCTCAATTTTTTGAATAAAAAAGTTAAGTAACGTGATAAAAATAATGTAGGGTAATGTGAATGAAATTTAAATAAAAATATATAATGTAACGAGTAACATATTTTTTTTACTTTTCAAAAGTAATTTACCTATCAGTTTATATTAAATGGAATTTCTAAATCTATTTTCAATTCAAAATAAGTTCAACAAGTAAAACTGTAACATAATATTGTTACAAAAACATTACCTAGTCCAGTGAATGTAATGTTGTCTATTTCAACTTTCACATTGAAAACTGATGGCCTGTTTAAACTAATTATAGTTTCAATAAATTTGGCACCAGGCTTCATTTGATTTATTAACTGTACTGGATTGCAGTTTTTTGGGTCTTCAGGAAACTTTTTCATAGGACCAACCTAAAATAAAAGGGCTTAAGATATAAATTATAAAACTATAACATGGTGTAGTGTACTTATGTATATCAACTCAAAAATCAAAGGTAACACAAAATATGAATAATTTATGACCTTGAATTTGTATTGAAATTGCTACCAGTGTCAACAACTTATACTGACAAATTAAAAAAATACAATGATATATTATTTTGGCCAATCATATATTTAATTTTGTAATATTAACTTTTAAGTTGTAACTATAAAATTTAAAAATGTAATAAAAAAACTTATTATATTATACAAAAAATTGTGTGCATGTACCACACTAGTGAATAGTGAATTTTGAGTTAGTAATTTTTTAGTTACAAGTTTATATCACTAAATAAAATTTAAATACTAAATAAATGATTATTCAGCTTTACTTTTGGTGGTGATTTTATGACATTTGGTTGTTCATCTTGTAAATTAATATCTCTTGAAACAGGCTGTAGTTCCCAGTAATTTATCAAGTTATGCATAGCTAATGAAGCAAAATGTGGCCATGGGAAATCTTCCTGCGGGGGTCCTTTAGGTTTTGACACAGTATCATTTTTTCCATCTTCCATATCTACTTCAATCGGAAATTCTTGTTTTTTTTCTAATTAAATATAATATGACAGTATTCATATATATGCAGTATACAGGTGATATGTATATAGGTGATTTTTTTTATCGTTGAACACTCATTATTTATTTAAATTTTTGCAACTACCAACTAGTAACACTTAGTACTTACCAATAAATTGTACAAATGTAATTGTCAAGCATCTAATACACGTTTGATAAATAAATTTAGGTACTTATACCTATGTTTGATTAAAGTATTATATTATTAAATAATATACGTAAAATACAATATGTGGTAAATAAGACAATAATTATATTATTTTATACAAGAACCAATAGGTATTATATTAAAAAATAAAATACCTACGACCATGAGTTACGATTCAATTTGTTCTTATGAGTTATCTTATAACCTAACCGTTTATTTACTAACGTATTGTTATGTTATTAACATTAACCCAGTATAAGGTATACTTCTATATCATTTAACCACGCAGCCACAATATCAGCACAGAGCACAATATAAGATAGTAGGCACTATCTGTCTCTAGACGCTCTTATCTGTTATTACCAAATCGCAAACCAGTCTAATCAGACATCACTGTATTATTCTGTGTCCGTTGTCACAAATTGTCCGTACTCCATACTTAATAGGTATTTAATGAGGTCGAGGGGTCTCACGCGAGTATTGCGCAAGTGACACTAATGGTTCAATTACTTAAAATATGACATTATGACAATAAGTTATTGTAGCGGGTAGCGATTAGGTACAATGATTATCACTATTATACCTTGGATCGTATACGTGTATACTTGTATATGATCTCAGTATTATTCCTTGGGTTCGAATGATTTAGAATTTATCACTTTTAACTTCTGGTCTTTATAATCGATAAGTATTATTATGACCAGTGCCGATATCACCTTCCGAGGGGCGAACGACAGACACCCAGCCAAATGGATATTATACAATGCATTTAGGGGTACAACTCACCTTACTAACTCT
>NW_021770820.1:70584-75402 GCF_005508785.2 Acyrthosiphon pisum | reverse complement strand
CTCTGTATACTATAAGAGCAATATTAAAGTTAACTAGTTCAACACTTTTAACCTACCCGATTGTTCACTTATTTTTTTAGCCAACATAATGCGCAAGAAATGTTCACATGCCTTTTGTTTGGCTTTAATCTTGGAATTGTGATTTCCAGTATACACCTGACCATCAACCTAGATTGTTTTTTTAAGTATAAATTATTAATTATTATAATAATACACAACAAATAAAATTAAGTCTTCTAATTCATTCAATTATATCTCAACATGTATCTTACCTGAAGTGTAGCAGTGTAACGCTTAACATTATTTATTGTGTTCTCTTGTAAGTGAATTGGTACATCATTGAACAACTCAGAGAATACCATTAATGGACTTTTAGGAGATACTAAACGACGCATTCGAGCATTCAGGCGCTTTTTCCGTTCTTTCTTATTAGTTTCTAACACATTTAAAATAATAAATTGATACAAATGACAATATCTTAATTTAAAAAAAATTTCATACTTTGTCTGGTGGGCCATTTTATTTTTGACATCATGCTATTTGATTTTTCATCTTCAAGATTTATCTGTTTATCCTATATAAACAATGAGACAACATAAGCAATTTTTATAAACGCGGCGAAGAAGTATTTTCAGTTAGCACATAATATACTTTAGCAGATAACACATCAAAATAGTTTAGAATAAATAATAATATTTTAATTGTATTAACTATAATAATATCATTATTTATTATTCTTATTAGTATACGCGGACTGTATTTAATTTTCCAAGGTCTATTTAATTACCAAAAAAGCTATGACACAATCCATCACAAATTATGACAAATATCACTGACTTCGACTGTAAATAAACAAGACATTTGTGTATATCATGAAGAATAAAGATAAGGAGCTCGCACTCGCTGATAAAACCAGGACGATTTTTGCTCGTGTAGTAAAAGTTGCGATGAATAACCACGGGTTCCTCGTCGTTCGATGGTTATACTAGAAATACTTGAATAATATAACGAATGCATACATAGACATGCAGTAATTTTGGAAGTTTTTGGCATTTATTTTGCATTAAAATGCAATATAAATTATATAATATTGTAGATATAGACGAATTATTAACTGTAAACTGGTATTTAATAATTATTAGTAAGTAGTAATGTACATTAAACATTTTTGTTTTGAAGCAATGCAATCTTTTTTTTTTTTCCTAACTAACCGACACTGAAAACACCGACTACTTTTCATTCCTTTAATACCAATTATTTGTTTGGTAGATAACCTACACATTGGTCAGAACTTCTATAAAGAAAATATATAAACAAAACTATTAATAATATAGATTTAAACTAAGTAGGTACCTAATTTAATTTCAATAAACTACACAATACAATTTATATTACCTATATATTATGCATTGCCTAAAAACACTAAGTACCTAATTAAATTACAATCTAAATAAAGTTATTTCAAAATTGAGTATCAATTAAACTAAGGTAAAATATAACCAACATTTAACATTAACTTTTTAATTCATGTTGTTAGTTAAAAAAAAAATAAGTTTTTTGTTTTAATATAGCTAGGTAAATTTAAAATAATAGGTATCTAAAATTGTTCGTTACCAAAAGGTAATAGTACAAATTTTATTATTATAAATACATTATTATAGATATTATTAATACATATTATATAACTTATACAATGTGTACCAGCAATTTAATTTTAGCCAAATTAAAAAACTTGGTTTATTTTAGTTAAATTTACTTAACTCTGTAACTTAGCTTTAACTGATTAACATGTTAATGTCTAACCTAAACTAAAAAATTCCAACAGCTACAATTATATCATTTTTTATTTTTTTCCAACGTCAAAATATTATGTGTGAAGGAGTACAGCAATAAGCCCATGAACTATTTGGCAGATTCAAATATTTTAATCCATTTTTAAGGTCATCAAATGTTAAAGAAATCAAAGGTGTTGAGACTGGCTCACTGGCAATAGTTACATACTTAAAGTTATTTTGACTAGTACTGTTAAGTTCAAATTGAATTGGTTTTTGTAGTTTTTGAGCACTTAAAAATCTTTTCTTTGGAGATTTTCTTATTTAATTGTTTGTGATAGGTATTTTGACAAATTTGGAAAAATAGTTGGAACTGAAGCAGATTTTAATATTGGTATACCTCTATCCATAGTGAATAATGAACCATCTGGTAATACAGAAGTATACATTTTATCAACACACCCAGGTTGGAAGTGAAACTCACAAGCATAGATAGACATTTTCAATGTTCTATCTGCCATGGGTATTGATTTAATAATTTAAAATAATAATTTATAATCATGATAATATCACATTTATCATGTAGGTACTACACTAATATGCTATTGTAGTACTGACTATAAATAATATGTAGTATAACCATCGAACGACATGCGACCTAGAGGTGATATTGTTAACCTTATTTTGTGCAGACAAAAACGGGTCTGTTTTATTTACGCACGTCGTCAACAGGAGTGCGAGCTCCTTATCTTTATCTTCATGATGTATATAAAGAATTCTACTTGTCAGATGATATGATAAATACCATAAAATTAATGGTTGGGTTTACATGTGGCCAAACACAATCAATTAAAATTTTAAATTGATTTAATATAGATAATTTTATTATAAAAATATGATTAATTTTTAAATTAAACTTTATTACGCTTAATTAATAGTGTAGTGTAAAAATACACAAATTATTTTTTTCTTTTGAATAGTTTAATTATATCAATGTTAGGTTATCATATTGGAAATTTTATATTTATATACAAATAATAAGTATTATTGGCCACAAGTAATTCATACCAAACTGAATTTACAACATTGCTACAAATTTTAAGCTTAGCTGTCTCGCATTATGCAATTTGCAAAAATGATATGGATTGACCAAATCCGCACTACGACTCTGAAATATATGTACTGTAATTTTAAAATATGTGGGAAATTTAAATCTGCCAGAATATATAGACATGTTCTTGTGCAATGTTATAGTAATTTGTTTTTGAATCAATACACATATTAATAGTTTGGTGTCATTTTATATAATCCTTTAGTTTTAAGTATATAAATGTAATTAGCATTCACTATAAAAAATTCAATACCGCTCAAGGCAATGGTAAATAAATTTGTTAATAAATCATAAGTTTTTAAGAATGGCAATAATAGTGATTTGGTGTATATATATATGTAAATATGAGTATGTGACCATTGCAATCGTTAAACGTAAAAACATAGCAATATACCTCCAATTCTTTTACTGGAGACGTTTGAGCAACTGAGGCTGTCAGTTTTTGAGTTTCAACCACAGGTTTAGGACACGTTGATTGTGATGGTGCATCATGCTCTAGTATGGATTGTTGTTGAATATTATTTTTCATTGGAATAGTTGATTTCTAAAAATAAAAGCAAATATAGTTACTATACTAAATACAATAAAATAATTAACATTAATATTATTATCATCATAATCATTTTTGAGGCAAGAAAAAAAAAGGTAATAAATAAATAATGGTTAACCGAGTGTCAATTATTATATTAAAAACAATTTTATACATTTTATATCAATAAGCATTTAGAATATTTAAGTTAAATAAGTATAAATTGGATGAGTAAATGTATATTGTATATTACTTATTATTTGAATAAACAAAAAATAGTGATTGCAGTTTTTGGTTACTAAAAAATAGGCAACAGAAGTTAAGCCCTGAAAACTCCTTTACTAAGACATGCCCCAAAATAAATAAATTAATAACTCAATAATATTATTATTAGATTTTCATTGTCTCTTGAATTATTTTTGTCAGGGAGTAAGATGTGTTTTATCATATAATAATTTGATTTACTGATGTGAATAATTATTCTCTATTAGATACACATTTATTTCAAAAATTACAATTATTAAATTATGCAATATTTTTTTTTTATATAGGTACCCATATACATATATTAAATATTTAATGCTCATGCAATTAGCCTCCCTACTTTATAGAGGTAAAAATCTATTAAGTATTAAATATATGAAATTTTAAAAAAACTACACTCAATGAATCTTAAAACACAAACTCTACAAATGATAATCCTATACATTTAATATATTTTGACCGTTAATTATTTTGGAACTAATAATGTGATCAACATCAACTAAGCAAAAATAAGCAGGTAGATAGGTACTTAATATTAAATAAGTTATAAAATAAATAATGATGATAATAATGAAACTAATTTTAAAATAATTCTAAAAATTTACTGGTGTTACACAATTTCCTGAATTAGACATTGTTTGCTGTTACTGTTGTTGTTGTCTGAATTTTCAATATTTATGATATACTGACAACCTAGAATACCGTCACCTAAAAAATAAAAGAAATAAATTAGGAAGTATTACAGTTAAATTAAATCATCATTATTAGACGGTATATTTTAAGTCTATTTACCAAACTCTGTACCAATTAAAGGAAAAGAATTTCAAAATAATAGGGTGTATCGGCAATTTTTATGGTACCTACACTTACTTAACTCATCTGTAATTAATCATTATACATGACTGGACCCTAGACTATGTCTAGAGCAGTGGTGGCAAGTTTTGCACTCATCCGTTTTGCTATTAATTTTCAGAATCTTTAAGATGACGAGATACCCGCATGTATTGTCTCTGTCTTACAAGTGCGTAACTTAGCAAATTATACGCAAAGCAGAACACGTGTAGCACCGTTAGCTTAAAAATTAGAGAGAATTGACCTCTTATAAAATCTAAAGGTAAGATTATTATCCAGACAACCTCATG